>NW_028175330.1:0-159000 GCF_965226575.1 Pagrus pagrus
CACCTTCATCTTCCTCAGTTGATTCCTCACCTGGATAGTGGAGAGGGACAGATTGGAGCAGGGGGGCTGAGTGTCGGGTGGGGGAGGTGGGTGAATGTCAGGGGGGGCAGTGGAGGGTGTCTGCGACATGAAAGCAGTGGAGAGGGAGGTAGAGGTGAGAATGGGGCAGGAAACAGGGGGGGGGGAAGAGGTGGTGGGGGGCAGCAGAGATGAATGGGCCGGGGGAGGGGTGGGTGTCTGGTCAAACCTATTGAAAAATAGGTTCAGGTCGTTCACCCACGTCTGATCCCCGGCAGCCTGGGAGTCTGGTTTCCTCAGTCCTGAGATGGTTTTAAGGCTTTTCCAGACTCCACTGATGTTACTCTGCTGCAGCTGGACCTCCATCTTCCTCCTGTAGCTGTTCTTCCCCTCTCGGATCTTCTTCCTCAGCTCCTTCTGCACAGCCTTCAGCTCCTCCTTGTTTCCTGACCTAAAGGCCCTCTTTTTCTCCTTAAGGAGAGCCTTAATGTCAGGATTAATCCAGGGTTTGCTGTTTGAAAAACACCGTACAGTCCGGGTGGGTACAGTGTTATCAACACAGAAGTTAATGTAGTCCGTTATGCATCCTGTTAAGCTGTCGATGTCCTCCCCATGAGCAACACACAGTTCTTCCCACACAGTAGAGTCAAAGCAGTCCCTCAGAGCCTCTTCAGACTCCTCAGTCCATGCTTTAACTGTGCGGGTTTCCACTGGTTGCCTGTTTACAAGGGGCTTGTACACAGGCAGGAGATGAACCAGGTTGTGGTCAGATCTTCCCAGGGGAGGGAGGGGGGATGAGTTGTATGCCTCCTTGCTGTTGGCATAGAATAAGTCCAGTGTTCTATTGTCTCTGGTGTGGCAGGTGACATACTGAGTGAATGTGGGCAGGGTGGAGGACAGAGAGGCATGATTGAAATCCCCAGAGATGAGGAAGAGGGCCTGTGGGTGCTGTGTCTGCAGTGAGCTTGTGACTGAGTGGAGAGCGTCACAAGCTGCATCAGCGTTAGCAGAGGGGGGGATATACACAGCGAGTACGATCACCTGTGTGAACTCCCTCGGGAGGTAGTACGGCCTCATGCTAACCGCTAAAAGTTCAATGTCTTTACTGCAGACCTGCTCTTTAACAGTGATGTGCCCAGAGTTACACCATCTGTCATTAACAAACACAGCCAGCCCTCCTCCTTTCCTCTTACCGCTCTCTGCCGTCCTGTCCGCCCGCCGCATTTGAAATCCGTCCAGATTAGCGTCTGTGTCCGGGGTCTGCGCCGTTAGCCACGTCTCAGTAAACACCATGATGCTGCTCTCACGGTAGTCCCTCTGATGCCGGGTCAGCGCCGTTAGCTCGTCCATCTTGTTGGGGAGAGATCTTACATTCCCCATGATGATGGACGGGAGGATGGGTCGGTAGCGTCTCCTCCTGCTACGGCGGGCAGCTCCGGCACGGCACCCGCGTCTCCTCCTCTTCAACTCCCGCGGGACATCGGGCCGCTCGAGCGGCGGCACCGCAGCGCTACTGAGGGCCAACAGCTGATCCCTACTGTAAACAATAGGGCCGCGTACAGGCTCCCCGGGCACGGCGGAAAACAGCGAAAAAAGCAGAATTAAGACCAGAGCGATAAAAACAACTCTGGTCTCCATACTGCCCGGAGAAAGCGCTCCAAAGTCAAGTAAATAAAAAAAGTTAAAAAGTACTAAAAGTTATAAAAAAAGAAGAAAAAGCTCAAAGGTGAGCGAGAGCTGCTGTAACAGGCTGCCACTCACGCGGCGCCCCTCCTACTCAAGGTATGTACTGGGAATGTCCTGATGTGGCATCCTTTTGGAAATTAGTATCTTCCACTTTATCAGATCTATTGGAGGTAGACAAACCGTGTTCTCCTAAAATACTGCTTCTAAATGACACCTCACCATTGAACCTGTCCTCTACTCGGACCCGCACCCTATTAGCGGGGTTGACTGCAGCTAAGAGAATGCTGGCCTTGCGCTGGAAGCTCCCACACGCACTCACACGCACTCGGTGACAATCATTTTTGAGCATACTCTACATGGGGTTGTCTGTAGCAAGAATACATGGAGCTAGTCAGAAAACAATCTGAACCTGGACCTCTGCGGTGGCAGCGGTTAAAGATTTAAGAAAAATGTCTTTATTTGTAATTTTTGTAATTTCTTGTTTATTTCTGTGCACTTACTTTGGCCTACAGGACACTGATATGACCAATGTACTATGTGCTGTATCACTATTTGTACTGTATGTAACGTAGAAGATCATGTTGGGACACTGAGGGAGGGGGGTTGTCTCTATTCTGGGGGGGTATTCTGGAGGGGTGGGTAGAGGGAAGTGGATACTACTTGTTGTATTACTGTCTTTGAATTGTGTCATGCCCTTGTCTTTTGAAAACAAAAAATAATTGATCAAAAAAAAAAGATCAGATTACTACGCCCACCTCCTCAATCATAGATATAGAAATATAGACACTGCATTGGCTGCTGGATTGTACCTCAACGTCGCCGCCATATTTGACGTGGCAAGACTCACCTGTACACGAATACAAATAAACATGGGAACTGTGGTTTTTCTGGGTGAATTGTAATTTTTCAACTGGTTTTGAGAGTAGTAAAAAAAAAAAAAGAGTAGTAATAAACTGTTGAATATAAAAATGGCTCATTGAAATTGGTTGAGAAATTCAAATGTTATAGTGCTTTTTAATAATAAAAAACTCAGCTCTGCCATTTACTTATATCCATTTACAGGCCAGTCTAATATGGTGGCGAAATTGATGTATTGCTGTAATGAACCAAAGCAGTCAGTGCAGCATCTACGTGTACATGCCTTTTGTAGGCAACATTAACACCTCTGCCTAAATAAGAGCTTGAGTCCCTGTGAGCTTCAATAGATTAAACAGTGTTTAAAAGAAAGGTTTAACTGAACCTTTTTTCAGGTAAATACTAGATGTAATTCTGTGACAGTGAAGAAGAAAGAACCTCAAAAGTTGATCGTTAATCAGTTCTTCAACATTCAAATGCATTTTCAAATGATGAATGCAAATACAGAATTTTAAAATTTGAGTCTTTTATAGCACTGAAATGTTTTGACACAATTTTTTTTTATGGTCCACATTGTTACAGCACAATTGAAGTATTGTCTGACTGAATATTTTGTATTTCATGGAACCATCAGCAGAGGAAACTATTGCAGCTGATGAGGGGGATAACGTTCCACCAACACACAAGAGACACAAACACAAACAACCATCAGCAGAGGATGGAGCATCTGGAGTCGGTGCCGTGAAACCTTCTTCCAAAGGTGAATTTTGAAACATTTTCATTTATTTGGAGTAACATGAGTTGATTTGGGTGGGTAAAATAAATTTTAAAAAAGATGCTTACCAACTTTGCACGCCTCGGTCTGGTGGCACCCTAGTACATTTGGTCAAGTAATGTATTTAATTACAAATTTCAGGTACTTGTACTTAAATTGAGCCTTTTCTTTTCATATTACTTTTAAAGTTCCACTCTACTACATCTTAGAAGCAAATATTGCACCTTTTACTCCACTACATTTATCTGACAGCTATAGTTATTACCAGTTACCCTGAAAATCTTTTTTTTTTTTTTTGCACAAAAATAAATGAAAGGCTTACACAATTTGGTTTGTTTTAAATTCAAGTATTCATCAGTTTTTACATATATTGCTTATAGCTGATTCATCAGTTGATTGACAGAAAATTAATTGATAACAATTTTGATAGTGGTTTCAGTTATTTTTCCTGTAAAATCATGCGGTTGCCGCTTTACAGCTGGTATAACATTTGCTGCGTTTCCTTTAAATCATTTCAATGTATTTGTAATAATGTTCAGGTTTGGACTGTTGTTTGGGGTGAACAAACATTGTGAAGGTGTCACTTTGGCTTCTGGCTCACTGTGACCACAGTTCTCAATATTTTCACCGATCAAAGGATTAATGGAGAAAACAACCAGCATGAAAATAACCATTGCTTGCTGTCCTAAGCAAAATATTTCAAAATCGGCTTCTCTTCAACCAACTACAACAGTGACATCCTACCTTTACATTATTATAATCATTCTTAATGCCGGTCATCGGGTCAGAATTTCCGTTATCTGGTTAGATTAGTCATAAAATGGAAACTATTTTTCATGGTGGAGTGCTGAGAATGAATCGAGTCTCACAGCCTATGGAAAGAAGCTGTTCGTTAGTCTAGTGATGCGACACTAAAACAAACGAGCTGTTCAGGCCTGGTATTGTGCCTCAGTTGGTCCAGAGCTGGCCCATGTGTAAGCCAGCTCTGGCAAACCAGATCCGGGCCACTGGGGGCCGTCATTCTTTGCGGTATGTCACCCGAATGCAACAACAACAACAAGTAATTAATTATAATGCCCTGCTGCTGTAAGCACACTGATTAGCAGCAACATGGTTGTCTCTGCTAGTCACGGCCTGAGCAGAGTAGCCTAATGAGTGAGTGAATTACAGGGAGGCGTATACAACGTAGGGCTGTGATTTAAACATTTAGTGTTGCATGGTACTCGCGGTGCCAAAACGTCACGGTTCCTACACAACAGTACTACCGTGGATTACTAAACTACCGCTGAATGCGGTGCCAGTTCCCACTGTGTAGCGGGCTGCTGCTACTCCTCCTGGCTCCGTTCTCACTACAGCTGTTCTAATGTCAACGAACAGATCAGTGGTGCTGAAATTTGCGTTTCTCTTCTATAGCCTACACATTCTACATCTCGGAGGTCAAAAGCATCATTCAGTGTCATTTAAGTCGGACAGTCTGATGCAGCTGCTCCTGTATAGACCAGTAATGCTGGCTGGTTAGAAATATGTGCGTGAATTTGTTCAATTATTCGCCACGTGTTTGTTGACATTAGAACAGCTGTAGTGAGAACGGAGCCGGGAGGAGTAGCTACTCTGCTCAGGCCGTGACTAGCAGAGACAACCATGTTGCTGCTAATCAGTGTGCTTGCAGCAGCAGGGCATTATAATTCATTACTTGTTGTTGTTGTTGTTGTGAATGTACGGCAGGCTGTAGCCAACGATATATAGCGCAATTCATTACTTATGGGAAATGTTTCAAGAGCAACAGGCTATCAACTTACCTCCAAGTAGAGCTTAGATCAGGCCCAAAAAATCAAGCCCGACCCTACCGGAGCCCGTGTACGCTATGTCCGAGCCTGGCCCGACACATTAACTGTAATTATGAGCCCAAGCCCGATTTAAACCCGACAATTTTTTAATACGTGGTGTAACAGTCAGAGTTATTCAATGTAGCGCCACTAGGTGGCGCCTCCTTTTGTTTAGTGGGTAATGTAACCTGCACGATGAAGAAGAGCAGGTGTACTTCCACTCCCCGTGAGAAAGGATACTGCCAACAGAGCGAAGACTCCACATTTTATTTTGTCTTTATTTAGTAAAGTGTTGGTGCAAGAACCTCGGCCTCGATCGTTTGCGTATGCCTGTAACATTAGTGCCGCAGAGACCTGGCATGGTGTGGTCAGTATTATGAATAAAAGTGCCGTGCGGAAACCCCCACATGTTGCCTGCCGTCTCTTAAGTAACCGGAAGCACCGCACTAAAGCTGACCATCACCTTCCCCTTCACCAGCCCACGTTACAGTGGGCTGTTATAACTGACGCTCTCAACTACAACTCTGAGTTGTTTGAACTACAGAAGTCTGTTTACAATTATCTTAATGAATAATGCAACAAGGCCGAAGCATGTACACGGCATTGTTTGTTTATTCAGAACGGAATGGATCACAAATGAAAAAAGTAATGATTAAAAAAAAAAAACATACACAAATGCTTGATCAAGGGCCCGGCCCGGCCCGAGGATAGTGGTGGGAAATAAGTCCGGGCTCGGGCTTGGGCAGAGAATCTAAACTTTACCTCCAAGCAGCACAGCACAAGGGAGACGTGGGTGTAATGCGGAAGGCGTTGGTGGCGCTGGAGCCAGGTCAAACCAGCCAATAGAAACTCTTCTCTCATCCACCATCAAGTGCAGTTGAATTCGCAAGCAAAACTTTAGAACTTGCAACCAAAGAGGACTGATTTGCAAGCAAAGGTTTTTAACTTGAAAGCAAAGAGGACTGATTTATAAGCAAAATGGTAATATGTTTTTACTTACAAACATTAGTTTTGATTGAAGTTGAGGAAATATGCTCTCTCATATTCTTTTTTCAATTGCAACCTGTTCTGTTTCAATCTCAAAAAAAAAATTTTTGATTGCCACTTACTCTCTTTTGCTCTCAAATCTTTTTTTTGATTTCAAATCTATTCTATTTGATTGAATAATAAAGGAACAAAATTCTCTCCATAGCCATGCTGCATTCATGGTAAACACACATCCTTCATAATAAAAGCACAGTATCAGAAATTATAGACTTCAAAATAAAAGTCTGACTTTTCTCCATTCACATATACGACCCACTTAGGTCCTGACCCATCAGTTTAGAGCCACTGGCATAGACTGTTCAAAAACATACAATGCAGTGGAATGTTGCATAATACCTTAACATATTCTTACAACATCATCTGTCAGCAAACACAACATGTCAAGAGTCTACAGAACATTATTACGAATTTAACATTCACTGCCATATCTTCAGTTTAAAAACCAACATTGAGCATTTTAGACAAAACAACTTGGCATAGACTTTCACACCATGCATAGGAACATCACGTCTCCATGTGTTCCACCAGCAGTAGCACCTTACAAAAGGTGAAGAGAATTCAGATCAAAGGTCTAAAATGCATTACGCATGAGAGCTTCTCTCATTGTCCATCCTTCTCATTTACTCACTTCCTCCGCTGTTCCCATCAGGTGCTTTCTGCAACCATTTTGTAATCCTGGTCTCCATTTCTTGGTCTGTGGCATCAGAAGTCAGACACACACATACAAACACACACATTAATGAATATCACAGTACAGTTCACAAGTGACACATCTGATGACTAGCTCAATAAATATGATTGGCACTACATTCCAACAGCCATCAGTGTGTTTGGCCATTAACATGCATCTAAGGCTGCAGTGTGAAGGTCTTTGGTTTGTTTCTCATCATTTTTGATTTTCTTCTGAGCGAACTCTTTCTCAGCATGACAAGCATGACGTCGGATTTTTTCAATGCGGGCTTCTTCTCACATAATGCAGCTTGATTTCACTGCTGCTGCCATGTCAGGGCGTAGTCCGTTGAGAAAATAGTTAGACAAGTGAGCTTCCCAGAGTCCTATATCAGCTCATATCAGCTGGTTGTTCCATACCACTGTGGGTATTGAAAACTGTGACCAATCTGGCATAGTAGTCCCGAACATCTTCACCATCCTTCTGTTTGCAGGTTTTAATAACAGATGTGTCAATCTTCACTGAAAATTGTAACTTGAAAGTGTCACACAGAGTTGTTATGGCCACCCTGTACTCCAAGTTTGAGTCATCATTCCAGTTTACGTGCCTTCGTCCCACATCCTGCTGAGGAAAATGGCCTGAGATCTTTTCCCAATCTCCTGGATCCATTTTGAGGATCAGCAGTCTTCTGAGCTCGGTCGTGGTTGCATTGAACTCTTTACAGAACGTGAGAAGCTCTTTTGCAAACTTGGCACCAGAGTCAGCTGGTTGAGACAGATGTGACATTGCCTCTCTGATGTCATTCTCTGACCATGGACGATGAACTAAGATTGGTCCTTCAGGCCCTGATACTGGTGGAGCAATCAGAGGACAGGCGTCAAAGTTAGGGTTCACTTTGACACATGTAGACAACTGGAGAACAGAGAGAGGAAAGTGTGTCAACAGTATCCCTTTTTTTATTAAACCTTGGACTAGGCATGGTTTTTAAAGCTGGTTTTCTTTCTCTTTTTTCTGCTTCGTCTGTCCATGCTTTCAAAGCTCTTTTATGTCTTTCCATGTCCTCTAAGTATTTCACAGACACCTTTTTTTTGCTTCTCTTTTTCTTGTCTACTTCTTCAAGACCTTTCTCATTTTTAATTGATTAGGACTGAAAGATCCATTATCTGGAAAACCATATTTTTTAACCCAAATTTCTACTGAATACTCCACTGACCATGATGTGTTTTCATATATTCAATGGATGGTCCACTAGGTGGATTTCGTTTACTGTGCCCATTATCAATGCTGCAGCTTATCCTGTTGTGCATAACTTTCTTAAGATGCGATCGTCACCGCAAATCCAGATTGTTTCCGCTACAATCTCGGTAAAAGAAAAGTTCTAAACTGATATCTCAAGAGATTACCTTTCTCTTGTCACAGTCCCAGGCTGTTTACCACAGCATTAACAAAAGTACTCATAACACAGAAAACTTTTCTTTAAATCAGTCTCACCGTTTGCCTTTAGCTTTGCGGAGGACAACAGAGTCCCATGGAGATCACAGTGGTGCCAGTCCGGGGCCCCAGCGGTCGGTCCTCTCGTCTCTGAATATTCAGTGAGGTAGAGGCTGGAGATTTCTTTTCACCAGGATGATCAGTCACCGTCCATCCACGGCTCCAGGCGAATCACTCAAGGGATCCCACTTCTGACACCAAGTTTGTTGTGGAAATTTGTTTGGCAAGATCTGAAATAAAGATGTTGAGATTGACTGTCTTTTAAGGGTTTTATTCTTTGCAAAGAAGGTTCTCAGTCAAACAGAGTGCAACGCAGTCTGCAAGGAATGGAACAAAAAATACATATACATAATAATACAACAGATTACAATGTACACCAAGGTCAGCAACAGGCGTCAAAAACAAGAATCAGACGATGTTAGGTAAGAACATGCACCAAATTAATTGCTATTGTATCAGACAGAGAGCACAAAACAGTAGAAATGAATAAACAAGTACACACTAAAAATTTCCATTACAGGGATTTACTCTCTCACACTTTGAAAACCTCTGATTTAATCAGTTAGTCTAAAAAAAATGTGTTTAGTCAACGGGTAAATTAGGAACATTAAAGCACTGGAAGAGACTCGACAGAACCCCTGCTGATTGACTGAGCAGTGTATGACACACAGCAGCTTCACAAATGGCAGCCCCCTGCTGCTGCTACAGTAGGTACTTCCATTCTTGTGAGTCACGTGAGAGTCACGCGCCTTTTTAGTGGAGGATCAATTGTATTTTCATGAGAAGCGGCAATGTGCCCAAACAACCACCAGGTGGCATCTGTGAGCAGGAGGACGACAACATACAGCAGCAGGGAGCAGTGAACATGAATGGGGAATGGACAGACAATATAATAATACAGTATAGTTTTTCAATGAGAAAAATGTAACGACGGCAGCTATACGTCTCACTCAATTTTTTAGATCCTCTCGTCAGCTCCAAACACACCTGCCGGTTGTTTGGAACATTGAACACTAGAACGGCCAAGACGGTCTCACAGACGTTTGGTTTGTCTTTTATAAATAACGTAGTTTACATTAAAACTACAGGTCTCTCAGCCCGTGACTATTCCTAGATATATGTTTTTGATGGTTTCTGAAGTTTACAACTCATTAAAATGAAACAAACTTGATTTCTTGATTTATTATAGCAGCAAAAGGAAATGCGCACAGTTATACATTAGGTTCTCAAGTCAACTGCCAATCTGCAGGGGACGGCGCGTGTCATAAGCCGGAGGACAAAAATGTACACAAACAGGAAAGCTGGTGGCAAAAAGAAAAGAAAGAGGCAGAGCTGGTCGCGGCGCATCGTCGTAGAGGAAATGCATCTGCCACTGGCGATCGGCCGCGGAAGGCTCTACCTCGCAGACTGGGAGGTAGAACCTTCAGTTACCGGGCTCCTTTACTGTGGAACCAGCTCTGGGTCAGAGAGGCAGACACTCTAACTACATTTAAGTCTAGGCTTAAGACCTTCCTTTATGACAGAGCTTTTAATTAGGGCTGGTTCAGGTAGCTATGAACCATTTTTTAGCTACGCTGCTATAGGCTTAGACTGCTGGGGGACACATCTGTTTACATGGAGCCCTCTCCTCTCCTCTCCTCTCCGTACATTTTGAACTGTCATTATCATTATCTGTTGCACTTTGTAGTTTGGCCTTGGTGTCTACTCTCTCTCTCTCCTCTCTCTCACTCAGTTCAGTTTTCAGAATTGTTTTGTAAAGTTCTAAAAACGGATCGTTATACATTGTTTTGTTTCATTTCGTTAAGTAAAAATCCTCTCTGAATTATGGAAATGAAAATAAAATATCTTTAAAAAAAGATCCCATGATATTATAGTAGCCTAATTGCATTATTTTATTCAAATGTGACTGAGACCTTTATCTACCTAAACAGAGGCTAACATGAATAAATATCCTGATTTGTTACCTATTTCTGGAAACTGCATAACGCTGTTGTGTTACATTATGCAATGAGTAATTTATGCTCGGGATGCTGGGGACATGTCTCTCCCTCTCTCTCCCTCCCGAATCGGGCATATTATGATAAATATAACTGTAGATGAAAACAATATTGAGGAAAAAAATAAGTTATTGTCGGCCCAAGGTATAAATGCCCAGAAATCGAGTGTGTTTCATTTGTATGAGTTGTAAGCTTCAGAAACCATCAAATATGGAAAAGTCACGGACTGAGAGACCTGTAGTTTTAATGTAAACAAAGTCATTTACTTAAGAAAAACACAAACGTCTGTGAGACCGTCTTAGTGGTTCTAGTGTTAACATTAGCCTAATGAAGAATTAAGAAAACACGTTGCTACAAATAAACTATGACCGAATTGGCAGCCGAAACAGTGTGCACTGCGCATAGCTTCCTATACGCCGGCCGGACTCAACTCTTAACAAGCTAGCTTGCCTTCGATTAAAGTATTTCTGTCATCTCCCACTTTGTAACAGATAAGAGACAGCACCCGACAGACATATGCTAAATGTTTGGATGAAACAAAGTCACTGTTAACAAAATCAACATCTAATCTGTCCCTGCAAAATGTGTGTTTGGATCAGCTGCTGACAGATGTGCATTAATGCTCCGCTCGTGAGTCCCACTGACCACTGATTCTGTTGAACGTAACCAATGTGAAACAATCAGAAAACAACATTGATCTGATTCACTGGCGTAGCGGTCCCTCTCTCCATTCACTCTCTAGCTCTCTCGACCACAGCTGCAAATTAAGTAGCCTAGCCCAGTAGGCCCATAAACAGCGCCATTCTCCATTGCAGCTACATTGTGGTCAAACGTGGAATTATCCCAAAATCATTTGAGCTGCATTTCAGTATGTTGTAGTTTGAGTGTCAAATTAACCTGTCACCTTCAGCACCATGGACAGCGTCGCAGATGAGCCGCGGAGAAGCCGCAGCTGTGAGCGTCTGGGCTCAGGGCTTATTAGGGACCTGGTTGACGCCACTGAGAGAAGACCACTCTCGCCAGACAGTAGGCTTGTTCGAGATGAACTGCGCCTCGCCTGGAAGGTGGACGAGACCAGGCGGCAGCAGCAGGGGGCAGTGGCAAAAAGCTGCAGTCAAGTCGGACAGTTTCCAGCCGCCGTCAAAGAATATACAGGAAGTCACAGAAATATGTCCATCCTGTTATAGCCATCTGTAGGCTATCTGTAGTTTGCACAACACGTTCGGATAGCTATGGCTGAAGAAACTGCACATGCGTTCTTGATCGCTGATGAAATTGAAGCAGAAGACTGAGCTCAGTCCCGAAACAGAAGAGGAAGCAAGAGAAAATGGCGACATCAAGTGGCGCAGACAATTACGTCACAACACTGCGCACCGCAAAGGATCTTGGGATATGGGATCCAGGCCTTCTGTTTTGGGACTGAGCTCAGTCCCGAAACAGAAGAGGAAGCAAGAGAAAATGGCGACATCAAGTGGCGCAGACATGACATTCAAATTTAAGTAATGGGTTTATACTCGGTTTTTAGTCATTTGAACATCCAACGCCAGATATGTTAAACTTCAAGGGACTATAAAACTTCCAGATGTTAACTTTCAGTTAAAAATACGTTACGCTATGGCAAATATAGTTGTTATTCACCAATGGGTTAATGTTTATTTTGTAATGTTAATTTTTCAATTTAGATTTGATACATTTTGTTAATTTTTGTACACACACAAATAAATGTAGGCTACACGTTTGACAGATTTGAACCAAAACAGACTTTTATGCATCTCTTCATTCACAATCGTAACGTAAGGGTAAGGGGCGGGAACATCTGATGAGGCAACCAGGAAATACTCCGAAGGCTAGACCGTCCCATTTAACAACGGTGGACGAGGCCTTCAAAGACCTGTCCGAAGGACCCGGCCCTCGTGGACCGCGAAGGCTAGGCCATTGAAGGCTGCAGCCCCTGAATTTGGACACAGCCAGTAACTTTTTCCACCTACCCTTTCCCCTGATTTTAGAATTGTTAACTAATAGGAAATAAAGTCTACATTTTTTACTTGCAAAAGCGACTCCTCCTGATATCCACACCTCACACAGTACTATGCTTCCACCTAGTGGCTTCAATTGTCACTTACATTTCACGCAATGCGTGAATCTCGCTCCCCGCAAGTGAAACGTCCATTTCGAAGTAGTACCCACTGTACAAGCACAAGGAACTCACAACTTTCTTTCAAAACCTAACCTAAGACTTTGAAACTCCTTATGAAACTTAGATTTATCTAAGTTTACCTAATGGTGTATGTTTGTATGTGTGTGTGTGTGTCACAACATGTGTCGTGTAATAGTTACCGTAAATCCGAACTATTGAGCCGCTCCTCAAGGTTACTGATGATCAGCTAATGGCAGCAGCAGATTTGGTTTGACACCCATCTCTTTTTCAGTTATGGACTTCAATCCTCGGACAGTGAAATGATAGTCATTGGCAGAATATTTCACAGGTCAGGTAGGAGGAAAAAAAAGGTTTTGTGGATAAGCAGTTAAACATCTGACCATATAAAAATTGTGTTATAGACAGTAGATTACAATTATAAATCAATAAAATGCTCACGTTAAAATTTGTTCGTGGTATTCTTATTAGTGGCTGTGGCTCAGATGAAACGGTCCTTCTCTGGTGCAGATTGAGTGATGAAAGGCTTTTCTGGTGCAGCCGATGGGATGACTGGCCTCTCTGATGCAGGCTGGAGGACACACAGCTTCACCTCGGGTGTACACGTATGATGGACTCTGCAATCAGCATAATAAGCATTGGATTTATTTGGTTTTGTGTTGCAAATGTGACGTGAACGGGCCGGGGGACCCAATTAGTGATGTAATGTTTTGATGGAGTACAGGTGTGTGTGATGACGGGGGGAGGGGGATTGGAAAGAGATAAAAGACTGAGCAGACAGGGCACGGGGAGAGCATTTTCACTGCTGCGGCCCGGCACTCTTTAGGAGGGAGGGTGTCGTTCGCAGCCCCTAGGACTGCTGGCGACGAAGACAGGTAGAGCAGGGGGTTAGTGGTTCCTGTGATAGGAGGGGAGGGTTGCTGCCTCCTGTAGGAAGTCAGGGCCGGGATTAGAGAAGAGTGCGGTAGTCGCTACTGCTCCTCGCATGTCTGGTTTCTCCTCTGGTTGAGCGTGGACTGACGCACCGATTGAACTCATCGTCCAGCGAAGTCGTTCCCCGGGGAGTTGGACGGCACCACAAGCTCAGACCCCGGGGGAGGGTCTCGCCGAGCGGGCGAGCTAAGTCTAGTTTAAATATTGTCTCTATATGTATTTCTTTGTGTGTATAGGTTTATTGTATTCTTTGCATAGGGCGGAGAGGAGTAGGTTGCAGGTGAGGGAGGGTTAACTAAATCTTGAGCGGGATATCCACGTGACTTCACTTTAAAGGAGTGTTGTGGGTTGCTGTGATTTTCAGGTTGCTGTGGTTGATTGATAGGTTGCAGTGCCTCTTGCGTCGAGGGTGCTCGCGTGCCATCGTTTGAACTGGTGTGTCTTAAGCTAGAGTCTAGCCCTGTGTGTAGTGGTTTGTCACTTGAATGAAGCGTGTGGCTGCCCTGTGATGATTGGTCCCTCTAGTTGGCTGTAGCCCTCCTCACCTCCTTATCTTTTATATTTATTTGTGTTAATTTGATAAAGATTACATTGTTACATAATATTTTGGTGTGATTATTTAAAGGCTCTGACACTGGCAGTATTTTCCTGCTAAATTATAAAAACCCACAATTATTACACTGGTGGCAGCGGTGGGATAATTGAAAATGTCAGAGCCTGAAAATAATCCATCTCAACTTGCAGAGGCAGGTACAAGTCGGTCAAACATTGCTCCCTTATCCAGTAGTCAGGCTATAACCCCACGGCCAATTTTTATGCCTGAAACCTTTAATGGTGTGGGACGAGACTGGCCTGATTGGGCTGAACAGTTTGAAATAGCAGCTGATGTAAATAATTGGAATGAAGCACTGCGATTAAAATTCATGGGCCTTCTTTTGTCAGGCCGAGCTCGTGAGGTATATAGTGGGTTATCTGCAACAGCTAAAGCTGATTATGTCTTGCTAAAAAATGCAATGGGTAGATGTTTAGACCCGTGTGATAGCGATGACTGGAACAGGGCTAGTTTCTCTTCTCGAAGGAGACTACATAATGAGTCAATCAGAGAATTTGGCATTGCACTCCGACGACTGGTTACTAAAGCCTATCCCGCAGCAGATCCTAACACTCAAGATTTGTTAGCTAAAGACCACTTTATTGCAAATGTTGGAAATGGGGATTTGCGTGTCAGCCTTTGCAGTGCTAAACCAATAACCCTAGAGGATGCCATTAACCTTGCTGCAGAGCTTGAGCTTATTAGAGGTTTAGAGAGCAGTTGCTTAGCGCCTGATGCTAAGGTGCGTGGAGTTGTTGAGAAGTCCGCCAGAGATGAGCGAATTGACACACTGCTGGGGGTTGTAGAGGGTCTACGGCAGGAGGTTAAATCTCTGCAAACAACTGTACAGGCGATAGCCAGCCCAATTCAATCTGTCCCTATACCCACAGTGTCAGCTCCGTTCTCTCATTCAGTTAAAGCCTCCATTCTCCCACCTAAACGCGATGCTGAGAGAAGTGGAGGATGCTGGGAGTGTGGGTGTAATCGTCATATACGACGTGACTGCCCTTATTTACAGGGAAACTAGAGGGGGCGTGCACAGAGGGCCACATGCTCGCCCCCCCTTCTGCATCCATCGTGGCCCCTGATAGCTTAAAGGGTGGTTCCGGCTATCTTAAAGCTAAAGTAGGTGGGTTTGACTGTCATGTACTTGTAGACACTGGAGCCTCACGCTCTGTTATTCCAAAACAATTGTGGCTTTCAATTACAAAAGGGGGATGTGATTTGGTAGACTATGAGGGCAGAGCTACGGCAGCTAACGGGGGGGGGGTGCAGATTTTGGGGTGCTGGCAGACTATATGCCAGCTTGATTCCCTTGCGCTTGTTGCTGAGTTTTTGGTTTCTGATATCCCCTCTGAAGAGGTCTTGCTGGGCTTTGACTTTCTATCAAAGTATGTTACGGTGGTTGACCTGGGAAAGAAACATTGCCAGATAATGGGCAAGCAGTTTCCCCTGGTTGATCTCAATCCATCGTTAGAACCCCAAACAGTTGTTGTCCAGGCTGATATTGTGGTGCCCCCACGTAGTGAGGCGATTGTTTGGGGTCAGGTCCAGAACAGGTGGGGAGATTATGTAGAAGGGATGCTGGAACCCTCCGCCTCTATCTCCAAACACTGTGACATTTTGGTAGCTCGAGTGGTTTGTAGAGTTCAGCAGGGCACACTGCCTATACGAGTAATTAATGTAACTAATGATGGCCTAATACTAAAGAGTGGCATGAAAGTAGGCACACTATTTACTGACATCGAAGTGGGGGATGAGGTGGTAGAACAGTGTGAGGACAGCGAGGGAGGAAAAAGTTTGCAGCCTTGGACAGTCGAAACACTTATGAGCCAGTTTGGGGTGGAGGAGAAGGGTTTTTCTCCAGAGGAGTTGGAAGCAGTTAGACAGTTACTGCACAAGAACATCACTGTGTTTAGTCAGGGGGAGACTGACTTAGGCAGGACTCACCTGACCCCACATGAAATTGATACTGGGGATGCTAAGCCAATTAAGATGCACCCCCGAAGGGTCCCTCTCCACCTACAGCAAGAGGTGGAGGACAACTTAAAGCAAATGCTTGCTGGTGGGGTTATTTGTCCCTCTTGTAGTCCATGGGCAGCTCCGGTCGTGCTTGTGTGTCGACTATAGGAAACTTAATGAGGTCACTAGAAAGGATGCATACCCCCTCCCTAGAATTGACGATGCTCTGGATAGCCTTAGCCATGCTTGCTGGTTTTCCACTCTTGATTTAGCAAGTGGGTATTGGCAGGTGGAAGTAGACCCGAAAGATCGCCATAAGACTGCTTTTACCACACGCCAGGGGCTGTTTGAGTTTAATGTCTTAAGTTTTGGTCTTTGCAATGCACCTAGCACCTTTCAGAGGCTAATGGATTTAATACTTGCTGATCTGCAGTGGACTACCTGCTTAGTTTATTTGGATGACGTAATTGTTTTTGGTCGCACTTTTCATGAACATCTCATGCGCCTGGGTGGTGTGCTTGGAAAACTTCAGCAGGCCAACCTTAAGGTCAAACCATCTAAGTGTGATTTGTTTTCTTCACAAGTCCATTACCTCGGGCATGTCATCTCTGCTGCGGGGGTGATGCCAGATCCAGCTAAGGTGGAGGCAGTCAGAGAGTGGCCTGTCCCGACAAACCAGACTGAGGTCCAGAGTTTTATAGGGCTAGCCTCATACTATAGGCGTTTTGTAAGGGGTTTCGCAGATATTGCTCGCCCTTTGCATCAGCTGGCGGAGAAGGGGAGGCGCTTTCGATGGAGTGAGGACTGTCAAGGTGCTTTTGATCAACTCAAGGCCAGTCTAATCATTGCCCCTGTGCTAGCTTATCCAGACCCCAGTAAACCATTTATCTTGGACACTGATGCAAGTGACGTGGGGATCGGGGCAGTGTTGTCTCAGGAGGAGGGAGGCCTGGAGGGAGTTGTGGCGTATGCTAGTAGGGCCCTTACAAAGCAAGAACGCAAATATGCTACTACTAAAAAAGAGCTCTTAGGTATGGTGGCCTTCACAAAACACTTCAGACACTATTTGTTAGGTAAAGAATTTGTTTTACGTACTGACCATAATTCCCTGCGGTGGCTGCATAATTTTCAAGGCTTGGAGGGGCAGTTGGCTCGCTGGGTGGAACAGCTTGCCAATTTCCAATATAAGATCGTCCATCGTCCAGGCAAGCTACACAGCAATGCCGATGCCCTCTCCAGGCTGCCAGCTTTTCTTGAAAACAGGCAGCAGGCTGATCAAGGAACGATAGCTCAGGCTACCTCTAAAGTGTATGCAGTACAAGAGGTTTCGCCTTCTATAGTGTCCAGTGTAGAAGGAGAAATGGATGAGTTGTTTGAGGCACAGATGGCTGATGTTTTGCTGCGGAGAATAATTGATTGTAAAAACCGGGCTGGTAGTCTTATGCCAAAAGATCCTGACCTGCAGAAATATGCCCCTGTTTGGAACCAGCTCCGGGTGCAACAGGCTAGGTTAGTGAGGATTCCTCCTGCCCACGCTGATGCCGCATCACAGGTGCAGGTGGTGCTGCCTCAGTCAATGGTGCCTAAAGTTTTACAACAGCTGCACAGTGTTTCTACTGGGGGCCATTTGGGGGTGCAAAAACTGCAGGGAAAGGTTAAAGACCGTTTCTATTGGCCAGGATGGTTTGGAGATGTTAAGGCATGGGTCAAAGGATGTGTGGATTGTGCTTCCCGTAAGACTCAGGGGAGACAGCCATGTGCACCTTTGCAACCATCAGTTACATCTCGGCCTTTTGAATGTGTGGCACTGGATATTCTTGGCCTTCTTCCTGAGACTCCGGGAAAAAATAAGTACATTCTGGTTATTGGTGACTATTTTTCTAAGTGGACAGAGGCTTTTCCACTGCCTAATCAGGAAGCGCACACTATTGCTAAAGTTTTGACTGAGGAATGGGTGTGTCGATTCGGGGCACCACGCAGTATCCACTCCGACCAAGGTCGCAACTTTGAGTCCGCTCTGTTTAAAGAATTATGTAGGCTTCTGCATATGCACAAATCTCGAACAACCCCTTACCATCCCCAAGCAGATGGGTTAATTGAGCGTTTTAATCGTACCCTGTTGTCGATGCTGTCTCTTTTTGTTGAGGATAATCAGTTGAACTGGGACACGCTTTTGCCTTATGTCATGTTAGCCTACCGTAGCAGTGTTCATGCAAGCACCTCCTTCACCCCATATAGGGTATTGTTTGCCTGTCGACATTATGTTAAATGTAGGCAACCAAGAGTCATTTGCCTCAGTGGACAATTATGTGTCTAGGCTGAGGGACACTTTGTCTACTGTAATAGAGGCAGTCAAAAGGCACCAGGCCAAGGCCTCGGAACAACAGAAAAGGTATTATGATTTTAGGGCCAATTTCCAATATTACTCTGAGGGGGAACTAGTCTGGGTTCGGAATAAGGCTAAGAAGCGTGGGGTGTGTCCAAAACTGCAGAGGCGGTATAAAGGTCCTTTTAGAGTCGTGGACAGGGTGACCGATGTGCTCTACAGGCTAGTGCTAGTGGAGGGAGGCCAAGAGAGTGTTGTTCATTTTAATCGACTCAAACCCTTTACTTCTTCTTTGGCAGTGCCACCAAATCCAACGTTATCAACATCCAGAGGAAGTGAACAGAGAAATCATCCAACTTCATCCAGCCGACATCAGCACTCTGGGGTCCAGTTGGGTGCTAGTTGGGTCCACCATCGTCGCCCTCGCCGTGATGCCCCTGCAGAAGTGAGGACACCACCAGCGAGTTGGACGGACTGGAATCCTGCCTCGGCGGACGCCGTAGACCAATCAGCCTCTGAATTAACCCCTCCTTCAGATGTGACTGTATCCTGTCCAGAGCAGGCACATCAACTTTCTGGTGTGTCCTCAGTTGAGGAGGGACGTCCTCTACGTCAGCGGAGACCACCAGTTTGGTCGCGAGATTACCGTATGTCACCATAGTGACTCGAGGACGAGTCCCCTTTTGTCAAGAGGGGGGAAAGTGTGACGTGAACGGGCCGGGGGACCCAATTAGTGATGTAATGTTTTGATGGAGTACAGGTGTGTGTGATGACGGGGGGAGGGGGATTGGAAAGAGATAAAAGACTGAGCAGACAGGGCACGGGGAGAGCATTTTCACTGCTGCGGCCTGGCACTCTTTAGGAGGGAGGGTGTCGTTCGCAGCCCCTAGGACTGCCGGCGACGAAGACAGGTAGAGCAGGGGGTTAGTGGTTCCTGTGATAGGAGGGGAGGGTTGCTGCCTCCTGTAGGAAGTCAGGGCCGGGATTAGAGAAGAGTGCGGTAGTCACTACTGCTCCTCGCATGTCTGGTTTCTCCTCTGGTTGAGCGTGGACTGACGCACCGATTGAACTCATCGTCCAGCGAAGTCGTTCCCCGGGGAGTTGGACGGCACCACAAGCTCAGACCCCGGGGGAGGGTCTCGCCGAGCGGGCGAGCTAAGTCTAGTTTAAATATTGTCTCTATATGTATTTCTTTGTGTGTATAGGTTTATTGTATTCTTTGCATAGGGCGGGGAGGAGTAGGTTGCAGGTGAGGGAGGGTTAACTAAATCTTGAGCGGGATATCCACGTGACTTCACTTTAAAGGAGTGTTGTGGGTTGCTGTGATTTTCAGGTTGCTGTGGTTGATTGATAGGTTGCAGTGCCTCTTGCGTCGAGGGTGCTCGCGTGCCATCGTTTGAACTGGTGTGTCTTAAGCTAGAGTCTAGCCCTGTGTGTAGTGGTTTGTCACTTGAATGAAGCGTGTGGCTGCCCTGTGATGATTGGTCCCTCTAGTTGGCTGTAGCCCTCCTCACCTCCTTATCTTTTATATTTATTTGTGTTAATTTAATAAAGATTACATTGTTACATAATATTTTGGTGTGATTATTTAAAGGCTCTGACACTGGCAGTATTTTCCTGCTAAATTATAAAAACCCACAATTATTACACAAAGATGCCCCTCCTTTGTTGGTAGTTTTCTGAATGGTATATGCTCTTGAGGAGGGGAATAAACAAAGTAAAAGAGGCTGGTGCATTAGACAGTCCTTCTAGTATGCAAGGAATAACTATACCAATTCAAATTAACAGTAGCTGGACCTTACCGCAAATTTCATTTTGTTAAGACAGCTTCCTATCCAAGATCATTCCCTTGAGAATATGGAGGAAATTGATAAAGAATCTTTGGACTGCAATTCTGCTGCTCTGGTGACATAGAAAAACAAATTCAGTTTCACCAAAATTTTACATACTGAGAATAGATGATCACTGAACAACAATTGTAATTTCTTACTTCGTCCTTGGCTTAGCCTTTGGCAACACATGTTCTCACATGCCTCATCTTCATTTTCATCAGAGAAGAGGATGTTCTTTGATCTGCTTTTTGATCTGAGCTTTATGTTGAAATAAATCATTGTAGTCAGCCTCAAATATACCTTTTTATTAGAACGTGTTGACGATCTGCCAAAGCAGAAAGATCGCCTGTAGGGCACATTGTATTCATTGTAGTTCTATGCTGCCGCACAGATGTGTCTGTTCTCGCCCCCAAAACTGGCCAACCAATCACAGCGAACTATGAGCAGTACCAGTGAATTCATCACTAGCCGCTTAGCCTCCACGTAGCCATGGCTGAAGGTGCAAATGAAACGGAGCTGGTCCCCCCAAAAAATCCACCTCAGTAATATTTTAAGTCTGTTTACATTGTTGTTAAATGTTCATTGCACTTTGCACATGTTGGAAATGTTGCAAAAAAACGGATTAAAATCTGTTCAGAAATGTTCTTTGGTTTAAATGGTCTGTTATTTTTCTTTTCTTTTAGGGCTGTGTCTTTACAATGGTAAACAGCTTGGTTGGACTGTTCAGAAAGACTGTTCTTTTAATTGAAGGTTTAGGTAAGTTCATATTTTTCAAATGCGATCATCAATATTTCTATGATGTCATGTTACAGTTGGCTATTTGAGGGGGGATGGCAGGTTAACAAGAGGGATGGCATCCATCCCCTAAGGTCCAAAGTGGGACAACCTGGGCTGTCTTTTTCTTTCAACGCTTCAATAGGTAGATCTTGCCTTTCGCCGAGGTGGAGGTAGGGATCTTGGGCTTAAAACGGTTGGTTACCACTGCCTTAAAGGTTGGGTCTGGAGTTTTGTGCCCAAAAATAAACATTAGACTTATACAAATGAAATCCGTCTTAATCATCACCTATGGGCTTCTAGTCCCCTCCCACCACAAATGGATACCATTCCTGTGGTACATCAGACCTGACAAGAGGGTTAGGGTTAGGGTCTAGAAGATGAACAACAGACTTGACATGGGTCTAGAAGATGAACAACAGACCTGACATGGGTCTAGAAGATGAACAACAGACCTGACATGGGTCTAGAAGATGAACAACAGACCTGACAAGAGTCTAGACGATGAACAACAGACTTGACAAGAGTCTAGAAGATGAACAACAGACTTGACATTATGCATTATGCACGAGAGCTTGGATCACTTTCCTTTCTTTTCATTCGCTCACTTCTTCCGCCGTTCCTATCAGGTGCATTTTGAAGCCATTTAGTGATCCGGGCCTCGACTTCCTGGTCGGTGGCATCAGAAGTTAGAGGATTAAGTCGCACAGCTGCTAATACACACACACACTGGGTGACTGACAGGGTCAAGCAGGGAAGGAGGAGGAAGAAGAAAAAGACAACAAGGTAAAACAATAGGTGTCTTGCAGGCTTACCTGCCTGGCCCCTAATGAATATCAAAACTACAGTACAGTTCAGAAGTTACTGTGTGTTCACACCAAAAGCATCGGGAGCGTTGCGGCAGCCAGAATTCATTCATTTTCAATGGAGACTGGCGTCGACGAGCGTCGGAGCGTCGAGAATAGGGGTGGAGCCGAACCCGAATACGGTATTCGGAAAGGCACAAATAACGTGTTTTTTACAAATATTTATTTTGAACAAATACTTTAAAAAATATTTGTATTAGGGAACAAGAAAAACATCATATCAAAAAGCTACGTTTCCTCATGAGACCGCAGTACATGCCCGGATGAGTGAGTGAGTGATGTTCAGGAGTCGGGGGTGGGGGCGTCAAAACACCGCTGTTCCGCCCCCGCAGCTGTCCATGGTGCTGCTGAGCCAGGTGACGTTGTTTACACTCTGTGTTGTGGCTTGTCTGTGAAACGCGCGCTGCTCAGGGACTGGGCAGATCTGTCCCACTTGCTTTGTCCCTCACTCCATTGGGAGATCTTCCACAGAGTAAAAGAAATACACATTGTTTCTCTCCCCTGCTCCGCTCGAGCGCAGCTGAACGCGGCTTGAGCCCACTTCACGGGCGCGAGGCTGCTGCAGCCGGCGACCCTGCTGACAGCAGACCGGGGGAGAAAAAAAAAATTCTTTGCTCGGTGCTTTGGTTTGGTTTTAGGCAATGAAGAAAGGAGTTGGTTAAGTTTAGTAAAAAGACCAGGTAGAGGCCAGAAGCATAATGACCGTTAGCTATAGGCTGTCATATTATTTACAGATCAAGTTTAGTTCTTGGAATTCTGTGCATTAGAAAGAACAGTTCTTTTAAGTATTATTTGTTTTTATTCTGTCTGTTCAACGTTGTCCAACACGGACGGGTGTTGGTGGGGTTCATAATGTTCACAATGATATTTTATTAGTTGTTGGTTTAACCATGGATGAGGTAATGGCTGTTATATCATTTTCTTTTCAATGACATTCCTTGTTACATGTTCATTGCTGGATTTATGGAAAAACATCAACCAATATTGCATATTCATAATTATTATAATGGATAATTAAAGAATACTTACACTATAACGAAAATTAGAAGTGTAACTAAAAAAAATATATATTTTTACGCCTATTTTGAATTTTACTTGAATACAAATACAAATACTTTTCCCCCCTCAACAAATACAAATACAGATACAAATATCGGCTGCTCTGCACACCCCTAGTCGAGAAGTGTCGAGAGCGTCAAATTAAAAGTTGAGAGAAGTTCAACTTCATGCAAATGAGGAGCGTCGCTGCCGCAGCGGCATCCAGTTGCAGACTGGGAGTCTCACAGCGAGAGAAATTGAGAGTGCCTGAATGGACACATCTTCCGCGCTGCTTGAAAGTCCCGCCCCTTTGGCCACCAGCTGGCAGGCAGTGAACCACCGGATAACGTTACATGACCTACACAATGTTACGGCGTGTGTGTTTGTCTAGTCTTAACCGTCATAAACAATAGATTACAGGTTACGTAGCGCGTCAGTGTGCGGTGTGCAGAGACAAGAGCTGGGACACTGGGGCGGGGAAGAAAGTAGCCTACAGTAGTTATGTACATCACATTGTGTCTTGCGTGCAACGTCATACGCCCGGCAGCATAGCAGCTTCTCTGGCAGAGATCTGAGGTAGCGGCAGCAGCAGGTGTTATGAAAAATGAAGGAGGAAGAATTAATTCCAAAGAAAAATAATACAGGATCCATCACCTGGCGGTAGTTTGGGTACCAGAGAGAGGATGTTGACTAAACAACTGTCAGTTGGTTTTAGTTGCGGGGTTTTCTCACTCTTTCTCGTCTCTCTGCACAGAGAGATAAAACAAGCGCACCTAGTTACGTACATCACATTCTGTCTTGCGTGCAACGTCATACACCTGGCAGCATGTAGCAGCTTCTCTGCTACCTGCACAGGTTCTACTAGCCCGCCTGTTATTTTTACTTGCCCCGGGCAATCGGGCAACCGTTAATGTCGAACCCTGCACATGCTTGAGCTTTACACTACTCTTTTGTATACACAGACATGTCTTGCGATTTTAGGCCTACAGTGAGAATGATGGTTGTGAGCACGCATGACGCGCATCTGTTGCCCGCAATATTTTTTCCTTTTTCGACAGCACTGTAGTTTACTTGCTACAAACCTCAACATCCCATAATATGCTCGCACACTCACATTATTACTAGGCAGCGAAGCAGGTTAACTTGCGTTGCAGAACAGCGCTGCACAGAGCCTCCTAAACAGAAATGATTATTGATTTCTGAATGAATCAATATGTCACTTATTTTTGCCATAATCTTTTTTTTTTTTCTGTACAATTGTAGGGGAAACACTGGTATTGTATTGTCTTAAAAAAACGGGCGGTGCGTGGTGCAGTGGGTAAAGCGGCTGCCCCATGTAGAGGCTACAGTCGTCACTGCAGGCGGCCCCAGTTCAAATCCTGTGTCGGGCAGCTCTTTCCTGCATGTCGTTCCCTCTCTCTCTGCCTCCCCCTTTCCTTTCTACCTCTACTGTCTACTATCAAATAAAAGGCAAAAAGCCAAAAAATATACTTAAAAAAACAAACAAACAAACAAAAAAAAACGGCACTTCTCCTTAAATACAAGAAAACATATGGAGATAAGGTTTCTGCCTGGCAGCGAAAGTATGAAGCTTCATCTAAACTGTAAACAATGAACTGCTATTCACAATAAATGGACAAAACTGTACATTCTTAATTCTTCATACATATACTACATAGTTATAGTGAACACAAAGCAACAAACAAGCACAGTGTCTTTTATCTGGAGGTTCTGGAAGCCAATCTCCCCATTTATGCCTCGCATGTTTAAATGTGATAAAGTCGCACCCATGATCCTCTTCACACACTCTTTTATGTCTCCTCCCCCTTTAAGAGCCAGCGCATTTCTCTGTAAATTGATATTTCTTTGTTAGTTGATAGTTGTATCATTGCACTACTGTTCATACAGCACACAAAAAATCATTGCTTACGATATTGACTGCCCACAATCTTGAAAAGTTGATAATCTAAATGAAAAAAATATTATAGTGCCGCATGCAATTTTGTCTTGTGTTATAAATGAAGCACAAACATTTATTTAACATGCACAATACATACTACACTGCCACAAACAACTGGGAAAATGTAATGTTTATACAGGGTTTTTTCTGCATTATAAATTTTGAGGCGGCCGCCTCGCTGAAATTGAAAATTAGTTCTATGGAAGCTCAGTGGCGCTGTTTTCAACTCAGTTCAACTCGACCGCAGCAGAAGGGGTGTGTTTGATTTCAGCTCCGGGCCGCAAAATTACGCTGACGCGCTGCTTGTGTGCCCGCGGTGCTCAAAGGGGCTCTGCTCCGTTAAAACGTTGTGCTGAGTGTGAACACACCCCACCGGCGCAGAGCTTGAAGAGAGAGAGAGAGAGAAGGAGACGCGAGGGGTGTAGGCTACTGTAAGGGAAATTCTCCTTGTTGAAGTAGAGATGTCATCATCCATTCCTGTCAGAGTTAACCTGTTTTGAGGAAACGGGCTATTAATCATTCTCATAGGATGGCCAATGAGTATTTCATAAGGAGACAATTGAGTTGTCTTATGTGGGCAGTCTTTCATAAACATTAATGCAAGAGGTAAAACCTCAACTCTTAATAAATTTGTTTCTGCCATTAATTTTGTTAGTTTTGTTTTCAGGGTCTGGTTAGCCTGTTCCACTGCACCCCCACTAGCTGGATGGTAGGCACAATGTTTTTTTTTTTTAGTTTTTTTTTTAGGTTTATCTACAGACAAGCTTTGAATTACATTATTCATAAAATGAGACCCATTATTGCAAGTTAATTTAGATCGAAGGCTCTCAACATGGGATTACTTCTCAACAATGCTTTTGCTACTGAGAGCAAACTGGAGCAACTGTAGCATGTTTACATGGGAAGCGCTCAGTCCATTTTGGAAGCATGTCAACAATACTAAGGTAATATTTATACCCCCTACATGGAGAAGTCCATCATTAAATGCTCAAAAAGGACTTTAGGATGGGCTGACAGGGGCATTGCTACACCTCTGCCAACATTGTTAGTTGCACAATCACACATTTCTTAAAAAACATTTCAGCAAAAGTTGAAAACCCTGGCGCATACCACAATCTATTTACAATATCCAACATCCCCCCCCCCCCCAAATTTGCCAAAAAGGAATTATAGCTTTTTGCAGTACTGTGCCTTCATGCAGCCTTCATGATGCTAGATGAGTTTTTTTTTAAAAAACAAACAAACATCAGCTCCTGTTTGAAACAAAGAGACATCATTAAGGGTGTTGGACAGACAAAGGCATCTGTAGAGTGGGGGAGGCAGGTGACAGAGCAGCTGCCTTTGACACTGGGACAACAGAACCTGTATGAGGTTGACATTTGCATACCACTACAGAGACAGGTAGAAGTAATGCAGACAAGAGGTTACTGATGAGACTTCTATGTGCTATAAGTTCGCTGTAGAAGTAAGGAAACGTAAGTTATGACACACATTAGCTGCATATTTAAAGTCAGTGTAAACTGTGACGTCCTGTCCTGTTCCTAGAATGAAAAATTGCAAAATATTCAGCTGCCTGAGCAGACAGGAAGTTTAGCATGTTCAACTATGGTATTCCCAGTACATATTGCAAGGGGAATCATCGGTTGGATTTCTCATAGAAGAACCCTCTACAACGAAGACAAAGTTAGGATTAATAAGGGGTGTGTCAAATAATGCATCCTGTGGTTTTGACACAGACATGGATGTGGTCCTCCATCTTGAGCTGTATGGAGCAAAGTTGATAGGTTAAAGACACTACATTGTTTTAGGGTGACATGAGACATTGTTAGTAGCACATTTGTTAGTGCAAAACTCATGCTTTGATTAGGTGAGTAGTTTTACTCAGTGTTAAAAGAGCAGACAGCATGCAGAACATTAACAGTTAGAGGACAGATAGTGATATCAGCTGTGGCCATAACTTCTTTGGTAGCAACTACTATAGCTCTTACACAATCTTACCATAGCTCTCTCTGTGGTGGAAAGTTATTCTGATTATTGACCTATTAGGCCCTATTTGCCACCATGGGCTAAGTTTGACATAAACCACCACATTCAGAAAGAGTAGTAGTTTTTTCTTTTTTCAATTTTGTAATCTTACGCAAATTGTAGGGTTTGGTAGGCCTAAACAAAAACAAAAAATTGCATCAAGCTTGATTTAAGTCAGTAGAGGCTGTCTGGTCAAATGTTGTCACCCATGTCATACAAGGGTTGGGAGATCTCCACAAAATTAAGAATCCATGGACAACAATAGCCTGCTAAATCCAATAAGGCAATCATTTGTTTTTCTCTTTCGCAGTTTTGAAACATCCAAGATTGTCTGGATGTGGTCAGGACCCAATTTTCGACCCTCCGGAGTATAATAGCGCATTAAATTTTGTGAAATAAGTTGCAACTTCGTCCTTCTAAACTTCAGGACCGTTTTCTGCCGGAAAACAAAGTGGAGACACTGTCTCAGTTCTTGACAATATCCCTGTATCGTAAAACACATATACAAATTATCAATATACTAAACAAGAGCGCTACCACACAATGGCTGCTAATGCAACAAGTTTTCAGCTCCATACCAAACAGAGTTATACTGGAGAAGAAACCCTATGGCTTCATCCAAGAATAAAGCTTACACTGTAAACAATTGCTGTAAATTTACAGCCAATTTTCAACACTAACATACTGTTTTCGTGTTAAACAGTTAGGTACTGTAGTTAGCAATGCATTGTGGGCTGCTTAACTTGGAGAAACAGGACAGAGGCCCTAAACAGTATGCTGATGTTTTAAATTACAGGACACTACAGTATTTTTTGGAAACTGAGTATTGACTGGGGACTTTGGAGCACAGTCAGAAGTTTGATACGTTAGTCTTTTGAATTGAGGCTACTGCTGGTCAATTTTCTTTAAAAAAAAACAGAAATAATTTGCCATCAACTCCTGGAGGGACCTCAGGAACCATCATTTGGATAGGAGATTATCCAGAAGAGGATGCACAATTTAGATGACATGTGCTACACATCATCGAGTGTTCTTCGTCAACATCCATCGGGTCTTGCATCTACAAATTAAACGGTAATTAAAATCTTATTCATATTGCCACGAATGTTTGATATCAAACTGATGCTCAGGAGTTTGTCTTGCTAGGGATTTGAACATGTCATTTATCAGTGAGGCTTAGATTTGAATAGCCAAAACAATATTACTTTTGGGTGTTTTTTTGTTTAATTTTGGTAACATTAGCCGAACGTCTGCATCCAAGGAACAACACTTGTTAACCGGTAAGAGAGGCCAATCGGTAGATGGAGGCAGCAGGAAAATAATTAGCCTACATCTTGCCCGGTGATTAAGGATTTATTTCAACCAAATCATAGGATTATTGGAACATCGGTGAACCGAGATGGTTTTGGTGAGTTTTATTTTGTTTGTGTCGACTTTTAATGAAGTGTGTTTTACGAAGAGTTAACAAGGAAATTAAGCTAATTGTTGTTCGGTTAAAGAGAGACACTTGAATCCTCAAGGCTTAGGGTTGCATTTTTCTGTTAGGCGGAAAATTGGTGTGAAAATGTTGCCTTTCCGGACTCTTTGTGAATGCATTTTGTTTATTTATCTGTCGCTGCGCGTCTCACACAGACTACTTCTCCCCACTGTTGGAGAGTAGCTATAGTCAAACCGTTCCGCATCATCTGTGGCTTTTCTTTCACAATCTTTACATTGCAACTCAGTTAAGGTTAAACTGCGTGGAGACTGATACGGTGTCACTAAAAAGCAGCTAGGAGCCATAATCAAGACCAACTCTTTTTTCTTGACGAAAAGGAACGTACTATCGGGCAGTAACAAAATGTTCCCCTGTCAGATCTGTTGTCATAACTGTGCCACAACAGTGACATACGTAAGGCACATGAGAATTCATAAAAATACACCTAATTTAACTTTTAAGTGTGTTTTGCCAGATTGCAGTCAGACTTTTCGAAACTTTTCAACGTTTAAGTGTCACATTTACAGACATAACAAACGTGTAGTTAGGCCTACTTTGTCCTGTGTTGAATTAACATGTCATGTTGATTTCTGCAGTGCAAGGTGTGAGACTTTGACGGCATTTTACTCTCATTTGAAAACACACATTAGAGAGGGGAAAACAGTTGTTTGTCCTTTTAGACACTGTAGTAAGAGCTTTACAGTTTTATCAACATTCACATCACACATGAGTCGGAAACATAAAAATGGTGCAGAGGGAAATTTGGCTGAGTCCGTTGTGAATCCTGGTGTTTCCCATGAGAGTGAACAAGATCAGTCTGATATGCAGATTGATCCTCCCAGTGATGCAGGTGATGAACAAGAGATTTACCCAGAAATTGCTGATGAGTCACAGTTCTTTAAAAATTTAGCCCTTTTTTATTTGAAATTGCAAGCAAAGTGTTTGCTTCCATCCTCTGTCATTCAGACAATTATTGAAGATTTTCAGGAAATACATGATATAAGCCAGTCACATTTGCTTTTCAAACTAAAAGAGAAGTTGATTACACTTGGGATTTCTGAAGCTGACACAAACAATGTGACTGAAGTCATGAAAAATGAGGATCTCTTTAGAACCTGCAACACTCAGCCACTGAAAACTGATCAGAAAAGAAAAACAGTTTTCAAGAACAGCTTCAACTATGTTGAGCCAGTTCAGATCTGTCTAGGTCAGAATGAGGCAGGCAAAGAGTGTTTTGCCCAGTATGTACCTATTAAGCAGACAATTGAGTCTCTATTCCATTGCCAATCAGTACAGGAACAATATAAGCAAGTACACTCCAGTATTCGTTCTAAGGATATTCTTCAGGATGTGTGGGATGGCAAAAATATGGCTGAGAATGTGCTCTTCCAGACGGAGAGCTCATCACTGAGCTTGATCCTGTATCAGGATGCATTTGAAGTGGTAAACCCACTGGGATCTGGAAAGAAAAAACACAAGATACTTGCAGTGTATCTAACTCTTGCAGATTTAATGTCACACAACAGATCCAGCACTGATCAAATGCAACTTGTTCTTCTCTGTAAAGAACACGATTTTAAGTATTTTGGTCAAGACTTGATTATGGGCACCCTCGTCAATGACCTTAAAGATCTTGAGCTCAATGGTGTTACCCTGTATGATGGAAAGGTCTACAAGGGAACTTTGTGTGCCATTGCAGGTGACAACCTGGGCTCACATAACATAGGAGGCTTTGTGGAGAACTTCAGCAGGAGTACACACTTCTGCAGATATTGTGATATCAGCAGAGAAGCATTCCATGCAGATCCTCTTATCCAGGGCACAAAACGCACAGTGCAGTCATACAGTGGTCATGTTCAGAGCAGTGAAGGACAGTCTACATCCAGTGGAGGTGTTAAATTTGACTCTGTGTTTAATACGCTCAAATACTTCCATGTATGTCAGCCAGGGTTGCCTCCATGTCTTGGCCACGATCTTTTTGAAGGTATTGTATCCTCTGATCTGGCACTGTACATTAACCATCTTGTTAAGGTAGATAAAATGTTTAGCTATCTTGAGTTGAATCGACGAATAAGTCAGTTCAAGTATCTCGGTAGGGATGCTAATGACAAACCGTGTGAGGTTAATCCAGAGGGTGGAAAACTTGGGGGACATGCTGTGCAGAATTGGTGTTTGCTGAGAATGTTGCCCGTTTTGATCGGAGACAAAGTAAAAAATCCAGGTGACAACAAAGTATGGCAGTTGGTTTTGCAACTTAGAGAAGTTGTGGACCTCAGTTGTGCACCTGCAATTTCAAATGGCCAGATAGCCTACCTTAGAGTTCTGATTGATGAATATTTGCATTGCCGAATACAAACCTTTCCTGACAACCCACTGAAGCCCAAACATCATTATGTCAGTCATTATCCTGAGCTCATTATCCAGTTTGGGCCACTTATTCGCCTATGGACTTTAAGATTCGAGAGCAAACACACCTATTTTAAGCAGTGTTTGAGAAAATTGCGCAACTTTAAGAATCCGTGTTCTACTCTTGCAGAGAGACACCAGCTTCTACAGGCCTTTCTGAGTGCTGGTACCTTCTTCCCTCCAGGTGTTTCAGTGGAGAGGGCCACACAGTTTTTCTCAGATGACTATAATGATGTAATCAGAGAGGTAGTTGCACATCACAATTTTGAGTCCACAAACACTCTGATAGCCAATGAAGTGACTGTGAAGGGGACAAAATACAGAAAGAACATGCTCATTGTGATTGATGATGATGATGAGGGGCTTGTTACTGGAAAAATCAAAGTGGTTCTTGTTCATAAGGATTCAGCAGTATATTTTATTGCTGAAAAGTATCATGCACTGCGTATTCCTGACATGGGTGTTTACAGCCTCACACTGATGCAGAGAAGCTACTGTTGTATTAATCAGGAAAATCTGCTAGATTACTATCCCTTGCCTGAGTACACTGTCCATGGCACACCACTGATAATTCTTCACCATTCTTTCCCTGTAGTCCACAGTGATGGCGAACATGAGTGAAGAGATCAAAGAGATCATCTGCAAGACCTTGCCAAATTTGTCGGAAGAGACCCAGTGGCAAATAATATCGAAACTTCAGAGCTCCGGCTTGGAGTCAAAAGAAGACTTAAAATATGTACAACAGGAAGACATTGCTGATCTGTTGCCTGTTATCCAGTGCCGAAAACTCCTGGATGCATTCAAATTAGGTAATGTATGGTTAATTTAATGCGGCATTGTCTTGTTATATTCTCTTGTTTATTCAGTTGTGGAATTTCTATTTTCTAAAACTACATAATGCACCTTTAAACTTTTCAAATATGCCTAATATAAGGAGAGTTAAGTAGACTTTTGGACTGCAGTGACTCTGATATAGCTTATTAGTTATGTGCCCTAATTCTTTTTTTGTTTGTTTGTTTTTTGTTTGTTTTTTAGAAACCGAGACGGTTACATTGGATTTTCAAGTCATTCCAACTTCGTCACCAGTAAGTAGTGATTGGTCGGTATCTGGGTCTTCATCACCATCATTATGCACTCCGCCTAATTCCAGCTCATCACAGCTATCGGCCATTTCATCATGTTCAAGCCAGGCAAGAGACAGCGGGCCAAGCAACAGGCCTTCCACATCTCAGATACTGAAAACATGGCCAGAAACATTCCAGGTCCCTTGGGAACAAATGCCACAGGAAATTCGTTCTGCAATTGCAGATGGTAAGAGACCTAAACCAGTGGAGCGACGCCAGATGATACGAGTACTCACGGATGAAATGAGAAGGTATGACGCTAACCCCACTCGCGCAGAGTGCCTAACTGTGGTTCGAAATATCATCAGGCAGTACCCAAAGAGTTTTGCTGATATTGCACCAGATGGGTCACTTCTGTGTGGAGGTTATACATCACTTTTGATTCAAGTGAAAAACCGCATTGAGAATGTGAACCGTGAAGGAAGCTTCTTACGCCACCGATCCTCTACAGGCAAGAGGGGTCCAACTGACACATATGGATGTACACGATTTCAGCCAGAGCTACCCCCAGAAGAAACTGATAAGACTGTGGAGCAGCACCGCCAGAGACTGGAGGAGATTTACAGACAGGAGGGTGCAGGTGGAGCAGAAAGAGCAGAAGTTAAAAATCTAATGGAGCTCACATTCTCTCTACAACGTCGCCATATAAATACACTTCCACCACCTGACATTGAAGATGTGAAAAGCAAATGGCCTTTTCTTTTCACGCCAAGGTATATATATGCACATTTTGAGTTGCTCACAGACATCAATGTGCTTCGTAGCTTGGAACTCAGTATGGAGGAATGTGGAAGAGCCATCACAGAATACTTCAGGGGAAAACCTACCAACAAAGCTGTCAAGGATATCCTCTCTAATGGTGAAGATAATGAGATGGCACTTCGTGTTGTTCATCTGCTCATGGCACACTTTGGAGAGGACCTAACCGGGCTGATCCTTATTACAGATGTAAGTTTTATTTTTTCTTTCTAACCCTGTGTTTTAAAGGGTGACTCCACCAGACTTAAGTGTCAAGACACCTAATGTGTGTACTAGTTTTGGAGAGTACTACTACATATATGAAAACAATAGTATAAGTTATTTTGTGGCTCAGAGGAAGCTGGATGTAAGCTGATACATGACCTCCATGTTGTCACACAGTTGGTAAATTGCATTATGGGTAAAGTGGGTGCAAGGTTTTAAAAAGTATTTCACTTGTCTTCTTTGCCCTACTATGACACTGTTGAACGTTTTAAAAGCAAATGATCAAATCAATACAGCAGAAACAGAAATATTACCTTTTTATTCTTCCTTTTCAAAATCTGGTGCCTACATTATCCACAATGCAACTTAACCACTGAGTGACATCACTGGACGCAATGTATCAGATTATCTGCAGTTTCCTCTGGAGCCACAAAAGGGTTCATACTACTTTTTAGACATTTGCAGTAGAACTCCCCAAGACCTGTAAAAATAAAATTGTTACCCCTTACATTTTTAATGCCAAATCTATTCACAGTTTGACTGTAGGTACTTCAGAAGCCTACCTCATTTGCCTCTAGGTTACTCTCACCTAGTGTTTACTAATTGTTGACCTTTTTTATAATTTTTCTTCTTAAAAATCTCATTATGGTAAGCATAATGTATTTGTTCCCTACAGGTGTCTGCCACTCCAGCTGACGTTGAGACAACTCTCAGTCTTCCTGCAAGTCCTCGCCTGATACTGCCTGGTATACATTTCATTTAGATTAATTGATAGACACATTATTATCATATTGGCCATTCATCTTGAGTTTACATATGTTTACACAAGGTAACATGCATTCCCTTGTTGCTATGACTTGAAGTTTCAGGTGAAACAGGGCAAGTCACATTTAGAGGCTGGATGATCACCTTTGAGGGCCGTGTAATCTGTGAGGGCATCGCACCAACATTTGCAACAGGACTTGCTGCTGTGTTTGCAATCTACTACATATTCAACCTTCAATATCAAGAAGAGGCAGCCTGCACTCTGGAATTCATTCAGAGGTAAAACCTCTTCATTCCTTGTCAACATTATATGGATATATACAACTAAATTAATGTTTGTATTTTCTTGCATAAAATGGTATGAGTACTGTACATTTCAAGCCACAATACACACACACACACAGACCTGGTATTTTGTTGGACTATAGGGTTTATTATATTTCCATTCGATGTCACTTCTATATGTCATTCAAGTCCACTCTATTTGTGTGATGAAGAAAGACAAAAAAACAATTCATTGCATTTAATTGAATGTACACAAAACAGTATGTTGTTGCATCCCCACTCTGATCTTAGACTATTTTGATTTCAGGCGCTTCATTGGTATAAATCCAGAGAGAGGGACAAAGGCCAAAAGGGGCAAGGTTGTCTCCAAGAAGAAAGGTGTGATCGTCCAGAAGAAGTCTTCTGCAGTCAATACACACGTTGCCATGCTACTGAAGAACCTCCTTGACTTTGAATGGAACTTCATATAGATTGGTGAGCTCTTTAATCTCGCTCTCTTTGTTTTGACTGTTTGGCATTGCCACATTAAGTCACAAAAGAACTGGTGTTATTAACTTTATAAGAATTAGCTTTGAGTGTAAACTGTACACTCCTGATTGTATAGTTTATTTATTATTATGATTATGATTGTTTGTTGTTGTTGACAGTGGCAACACTGGAATAATGCTGCAGAGAGGAACAGCGGCTACCAAAGTGATGGTCATCTCTCCTGGATCCACAAGAACTAAGACGTAAAAACACAAGCCTACCTCACAGGACAATTTTAAGAGGTAAAAACACAAGCCTACCTCACAGGACAATTTTAAGAGGTAACCTGCAAGTCTAGCTCGCAGTGGCACAGGTGCCTACCTTACAGTTTCACCCCTAAATGTTTTAATTGATGCATATTATTGATGCATATTGTCAAAAATGTTCTACTGTACTATAATAGTTTAAAAATGGCCTTAATGCACATTTTCAAAATGTTCTTAAGCTTGTTTTCCAAATGTTGCCAATTCTGCATATGTTCAAAATGTTATTATGAAAGTATATTTTCACAGACAGCAGAGAAAACATTGGAGTTTACATAATGTAAATCTTTTAAGTTGACTTTTGAGGAAATTTTAATCTAACTCACAGGACTATTTTAAGACGGAAAACACGAGCCTGTGGGCATTTTTTTCCCCCAAAGATGCTTGTTTGCTGAATGTTCTTACTCATGTAGTCAAAAAGGTCTTAATGTTCCTTAGTCTTAATAGTGTAGTTTTCCAAATATTGCTAATGATGTGTATTTGGTGCCTTGGTCCTTTTCTTAGACCCATTGTGTTATTCAAGGTAAAGCTTAAGTTACTGTAGGTAAGATAAATCACTTATGACAAGAATTTGTTAAAACTTATGTCTTAATTTAAAAAAAGTCAACTATAGGTTATGCCCTTCACGTTTGGTAAGGGTCAAGGGCAGTCTCTGATGAGCAATTTAAGAATTTAAGTTTATTGCCATAGTCTGAAGCAGACACTACTAGGCTATTTCTGTTTGCTACTCGAAATCTCTTCTCAGCGTCATCCAACAGGGTTTATTTTCTTTTTTTTTTCATCTTTTGAAAGCAGCAGTATGTATGTTGACATTGACTTTGTTCTTTGAAATAAAGGTATTTGATTTTGATTCTAAGTTTTTATTGCTTATTTTGCATAATATTCACAATAATGCACATCTTAAGCAATTGTCTATAGCCCTGAGAATAGTGAAGTTCATTGCAATCAATATTGATTGTATTATCTACTGTGCCTGTCTACAGTAAACTGTGAGAAGTTAAAGTAACAACCCAAACAGAATATTATTGTAATTTCCAAATAATCACAGAAACATGCTGCATTTATTTTTTTACTGTATTAGACTGTGAAATCATTTATCACATAACCTTACTGTATTTCTGGTTTACAGACTACTACTGTACACTCATTTAACAGTATAGATACCGTAAAATAACGGTATACTGCTGGTGTCCCTGCTGCCAGCTCTTTACTGTAAATTATAGAAATACAGAAATATACAGTTTTTCTGGTTTACAGACTACTACCGTAAAATCATTCTACAAATGAATACCGTAAAATAACGGTATACTGCTGGCGTCCCTGCTGCCAGCTCTTTACTGTAAATTATAGAAATACAGAAATATACAGTTTTTCTGGTTTACAGACTACTACTGTAAAGTCATTTTACATATGAATACCGTAAAAATAACGGTATACTTCTGGCGTCTCTGCTGCCAGCTCTTTACTGTTATTTTACAGGAAAATTATTTACAGTGTACCATTGAAAGAGAAAGCAACCCAGAACTGTGAGTCAGGATGAACAGGAATGCTAAAATCTGCATTTGCTAAATCAATAACTGAACCCCCACAGTCTGATCGAAATGTTGACATTAGTGTTACAACATCTTCTGGATGCTCAACAACTTCACACCTAACGTGTTTTACTAGTCTCCACCCCCCATTTGGTTTCTTTACAGGCAAGATGGGGGAGTTACATGGTGAAATTAGGGATTCAACAATGGCACCTTGAATTATGATAGACTAAATGACAAGAGCAATGACTTTATAAGCTTTAGGGCAGGTGGATATTGTCTTTTATCTAGTCTAAAAGTTGATTTCGACTGGACAATAATTATCATAATAATAATTAGCATCTTTTACATTCCCAAAAATCAAACTTGCTTAGAGCCCTCAAGCTACCAGAAACTGTTAGAAGCAATACTTAGTCTTTAGCAGTAGAGCTGCACGATTCTGGAAAAAATGTGAATCACGATTTTTTTGCTTAGAATTGATATCACGATTCTCTGGCACGATTTTTTTCACAAAATGTTTCTTGCACTGATGAACTTTAACAAAACAAAAAAACATTGCTTTGGCAGAGGCATAGTAGTAGTTCTATCATTGGAAGAGAAATGATTTTTACAAAAGTAAAAAAAAAAAATTGAGACATGCGGCTGATAACAACTTCCCCTTATCATCATATGCACATCAAACAGTCTGATTTCCTTAGAACTTAGAGCATATGGCCCTGAACATAGCGCTTCAGAATTGAACGCTCAACTCTTGAATCTTTCATATTCTCTACAAGGAAACATTTTTTAAAAATGGACTTAATACCTCACCAACTTATAAGCCTTTTTAAAATTATTATTATTATTATTATTAATATAATTTTTGTTGTGGTGATACAAATACAATACAGTTCATTATTGTTTTTGTTGTTGTGACTTTATAAAGGAGTGAAATCAGGCGCTATAAAATGAACCGTCAAGCTCAAATACGGCTCCATGATCCATGATCCAACTGGACCATCTGGACCATAAATCAGACTTAGCGGAAAAATGATCGATTTCCCGCAATTCTGCCTCGACCACTGCCCGCTGCTTATTGTACATGTGAGGGAGCGCAACGTTTGAAAAGTAGTTGTGGGAGGGCATCGAGTACCGTTGGTCGAGAGTGTTTATCATCTTCCAAAATCCCTCATGTTGTACAGTGTTTATTGGGGCCATATCTTTGGCTAGGTGATATGCGATAGCTGCTGTGATCTCCTTATGTCTACTGGAGTTTGGTGGGTATGGCGTTGCATTGTACAAGGTTCCGGTTATTGACATCTGTGTTTGTTTCTTGCCTTGTACGGCTTCATCATGCTGTACTTTGTGGTGACGTTTAAGGTAGGGTGACCATATTTGGATTACCAAAAACCAGGACACTCGGCCCAGCAATGAGATATGATACCCAAAATTTACTCAGATGCCTTAAAATTAACATACATTTAAAGTATGCCTCCTCTGTATGGATAATGAAATGTATATATTACAAACAAAATACTATCTCTAACCAAAGACACACATTCAGACATGCTTCTCAGAGGTTACTCAACATGTTTTATTATAAGTTTAAAAAACAACGAATGAAATAATGATAGAAATCATGTCTCCTGTATTAGAAAAATAAATAATAATAAATAACTGAAAAATACCTCTGCTATATTAGTAATCCAACTACTACACTCACCTCGCACACTTTTTTTTTAATGTTTTTTGGTGTCCATGTGGGCTTTGAGGTCTAAGGCACCCCCATTGGACACCGAAACATAGGTACCGGGTTTGCACACGGTGCACAAAGCCTCCCACTTGTCCCTACCGAGACGGTAAGTGGGGGATTTCTTTTGTAGCTCATCGTTAAATGTGCATTTACGCTTTGGCATGATGATGCAGGTCACATGCAGCGTCAATTTAATGGCCCAATGAAAACCAGGACATTTCACCACTTTATAAAAAACTCCCGGGACGGCCAGGACAGGACGTGAAAACAGGACATGTCCTGGGAAAACAGGACGTTTGGTCACCCTAGTTTAAGGTGATTGTAGAGATTTGTGGCCGTGCAGTGCTGCAACGACGGCAAAACTGGCTTAAATCCAAAATACTTCCACACCACCGAATGCGAACCTTTTTTGGGAACGAGGTCGGTTCGGGTGGGTGGGTGACTCTCGCCACTACCACTTGGGTTTTCGTCGCCATCCATTCAACCCTTCTTACCGCAGACTTCCTCCGCTTTAACTCTCACTCACTCTTTCCAAACACTCAACTGCAGCCGGGCTTCCTCCACTGAATCACGTGTTGTAAAGATGCTTTACCATAGGTTGAGGGAGGAGGCAGCGGCAGTGCTGCGTTTGGGGGCGCTTGAAAAAATCCGGGAGGAAAATAGGAGCATTTGTTTATGATGCAGCTCGACATATAAAATGCTTCAGAATCGCCGTGTGTAGAAATGACATTGCGTGTATGTGTGAATCGAGATCGCGATTTTTTAACGATTAATCGTGCAGCCCTATTTAGCAGTCAATCAGTGTTTCTCTTTGTCTCTCTATGTGTGTGTGTGTGTGTGTGTCATCATTATTTGTGTCTAAATGTTCTCTATGTTTTGCTCAATGCTCTGACCTTCCTCCACTGTCTCCTTTGGCTGTGTCATGGGGAATCCTGGAGACTGAACAGATAACTTTAGGTGGTGCATGTGGCCAGGATTCGTCTGGATCTCGTCCATCTTGCTGATTAAGCTCAGGGGTAACACAATCATATGATGTATGCCCATAGCCTTCTAATCTGCAGCATCTGCCTTTTTGTCAGTTCTGTTGCACTCTCCTTGACGCGTTGGATGTGAACCCAGTCTCCTTCTCCTCTTGCTGTTCTGTTGAGACTGCCATCTTTGTCCAGGACTCTGTGGCCCACCCATCTCCAGTCTTTTGGGTGCCAGGTAGTTCCTGCAACCTCCTTGAATTTGTTCGGCTGACATAGGGAACATCATCCCCTCTATGATCTTGACTCCGCAACCAGTAGTCAACAGAAGCTGCTATTGGAGAAAAAGTTTTTTTTTTGTTTTTTGAGAAGAAGGGTTAATTTGTGTGTCTTTAGGAGATAGGGAGGGGGCTGACAGGTCAGGGTGTATTGGTGCCCCTCCCCCCTCCCTTGCAGAGTCTTCCTGGGGTTTTTGACCTCATGTGGAGAGGTGTTGTTGATGGAAGTGCTGTAGGTGTGGAGAGTATATGGAGGAGGCCCATTCCTAATTCTGGCCCTACATTCTTGTTTCTCCTTCTTCTTAACCAAACTTTCTTTTCCCATTATTTCAATCCTGCTACTGATTTTGCTCAAAAAATCATCAGTCTATCTTTTTCTACATTCCTTTTACCTTTTCTTCTAACATACTCTACACCATCTTAACATTCTGTAATTTGCCTTCACTGAAAACACCCCATGGGTGACATAGTGCCAAAGTTGAACATCCTCAACCACATTATTTCCCCATTTGTCTGCCCTTATTTCAGCAGGGCCTGTAAGACAGTCAGCTAGAGTTTTTAATTTCCCAATTTTGTTCCTCCTGTTTTCAATTGACTCACTGGGACAGATGTGCTTAAACTTCCAATGGGCTTATCTCCTGTCTCCTTTGGCTGTGTCATGGGGAATCCTGGAGAATGAACAGATAACTTTAGGTGGTGCATGTGGCCAGGATTCGTCTGGATCTCGTCCATCTTGCTGATTAAGCTCAGGGGTAACACAATCATATGATGTATGCCCATAGCCTTCTAATCTGCAGCATCGGCCTTTTTATCAGTTCTGTTGCACTCTCCTTGACGCGTTGGATGTGAACCCAGTCTCCTTCTCCTCTTGCTGTTCTGTTGAGACTGCCATCTTTGTCCAGGACTCTGTGGCCCACCCATCTCCAGTCTTTTGGGTGCCAGGTAGTTCCTGCAACCTCCTTGAATTTGTTCGGCTGACATAGGGAACATCATCCCCTCTATGATCTTGACTCCGCAACCAGTAGTCAACAGAAGCTGCTATTGGAGAAAAAGTTTGTTTTTTTTTTTTTGAGAAGAAGGGTTAATTTGTGTGTCTTTAGGAGATAGGGAGGGGGCTGACAGGTCAGGGTGTATTGGTGCCCCTCCCCCCTCCCTTGCAGAGTCTTCCTGGGGTTTTTGACTTCATGTGGAGAGGTGTTGTTGATGGAAGTGCTGTAGGTGTGGAGAGTATATGGAGGAGGCCCATTCCTAATTCTGGCCCTACATTCTTGTTTCTCCTTCTTCTTCTTAACCAAACTTTCTTTTCCCATTATTTCAATCCTGCTACTGATTTTGCTCAAAAAATCATCAGTCTATCTTTTTCTACATTCCTTTTACCTTTTCTTCTAACATACTCTACACCATCTTAACATTCTGTAATTTGCCTTCACTGAAAACACCGCATGGGTGACATAGTGCCAAAGTTGAACATCCTCAACCACATTATTTCCCCATTTGTCTGCCCTTATTTCAGCAGGGCCTGTAAGACAGTCAGCTAGAGTTTTTAATTTCCCAGTTTTGTTCCTCCTGTTTTCAATTGACTCACTGGGACAGATGTGCTTAAACTTCCAATGGGCTTATCATTCACACAAACTTCACAATCACACTGATCTTTCCATACATGGTATGGTTGGATCTCATCAAACAGACACTACCTTTGTGTAACTTATTCAGCCAGGTGGTTTGTATGACACATTCGTTCCGAGCAACGCACCCTTGTAGCATACAAGCTGTACACACAGAGAAATAGGGTGATCATTTTTGTACCTAACAGGTACATTTATCCGAAAAGTACCTTGTAAGTTACAGAAACGGTCCTTGAGGTAGTAACTCTTGACCTTAGTTTAATTTTTAAGGTACAAATTCATGGCGGATAGCAAAAGGTACATAAGTGTACTTTTAACAAACTTGAGGTACAAGCAAATGGCTATAGGGCTTGGCAACGTGACGTCACCGCGTTCGAGAGCACGAGCGATAAATTCATTCATGTCCTTGATGGCAATAATAGTGTAGTCTATAGCATATCATATGAATGAATGAATGAATAAATATATATAAATAAATAAATACTTGTGTGCTTTCGCTTCGGCCGAAGCAAAAGCACACACATTTGTTTCAGGCGTGATTGACATAAACTGGTTTGTGACTGGATCGGGATGGCTACACAGGTAGTAAATGAAGACGATGATACGGATTTTGATGATTGGTCGCCGGTTGTTAGAGGAAGAGGGCGAGGAGGTAAAACAATTGCGAGCCAAGGTATGGACGCAAGAGCATCTGCCAGTCAGAATAATAAAAGAAGTCTAGAGGGAAATACTTCAGAGGAGGATAGCCGGATGGTTCGCAGGAAGGTGGAAAGGGAGGAATTTAAAATAATAATTAAGTTCAGGAAGGAAGATGAGCAGATTAATCTAAGTCCAATAGCGTTGACTAAGGAGTTGAAAAAGAAGTTAGGAGAAGTAGAAATGGCTAAGATTCTTCGAGATGGGAACTTGTTGGTAAAATGCAGAAGCGAAGAACAGAGAAATAAAGCCTTGCATATTGAAAATATATGCAAAAAGGTAGTGACTAAAAGAAGAGTTCTGGGTGAGAACAAAGTTTCTTGAGGAGTGATAACTGGCATTCCCATTGGTGAGGATTTGGAAAAAATCAAAAGAAGTATTCAGGGAGGCGAGGTGAGGAGACTAAAGAGATTGCTTCGGTGTTACAAATGCCAGAGGTATAGGCATATAGCCATGGCTTGCAAAGGAAATCAAATGTGGAGGGGATCATAGATTTGAGGACTGTGGAGAAAATATGCAGGTTAAGTGTTGTAATTGTGGTGGCCAGCATACTGTGACATATGGGGGATGTGAAGTCAGGAAAAGAGCAGTGGAAATTCAACATGTGAAAACAGTTAACAACATAAGTTATGCTGAAGCAGTAAAGACAGTGCAAGGACAAAAGGGAATGGAAAAAACAGACAAAATCAATCAAAGTTCAAGATCAGGAGGAGGTCAAAGAGAGCAAGCTAATAGGACTACAGAACTGGAGGTGGATAAGTTGATTTTGTTTGTGGCCTATGTAATCAACTGTGCAGATCAAGTTAAACACAAAACAGAGAAAATTAAGATAATTGTGAAAGGAGCTGAAAAATTCTTGGATATGAAAGATTTATCCTGGGAACAAATCAACAGAAGACTTGAGGAAGTCGGGAAACCAGGGGCTCATGGGGAAAAAACTTAGACTTAATGATTATTCTACAATGGAACGCAAGGAGTTTAATAGCAAATGGTCAGGCATTTAAAGGATTTATTAAAGGTCTTAGAAATAAACCAGAAGTTATATGCATTCAAGAAACTTGGCTAAAAACAACATTAGGTTTTTGTAATTAAAGGATATGATAGTATACGCAGAGATAGGGTGGAGGGAAGTGGAGGTGGATGTATAATATTTGAGAAACAGGAAATGCAATATAGAGTATTAAAGAAAGGAAAAGAGTGGGAAATGATAGTGATTGAAGTTTGGACAAAAGATGGTTTTATCAAAATAGTAAACTTTTACAATCCTTGCAAGAAGTTTTCATTGGAATTACTGGAGGAACTAGCTGTAAATTTAGATCGGAAAATTATTTGTTGTGGAGATTTTAATGCTCATAGTACATTATGGGATAGTTATAATGATGGGAATGGAGAGGTGATTGAAGAACTAATGGAAATTAAAAACCTAGTATGCCTCAATGATGGAAATGGTACGAGAATTGATGTTAGAAAAGGTACGGAATCTGCCATAGATCTTACTTGAGTGTCAGAAACAGTGACAGGTATTTGTACTTGGGAGGTTGTAAAAGAAACAACAGTGGGAAGTGACCATTATCCTATAATACCAGAAGTAGGAGTGAGATTGGAAGAGTATGATACTGCAGGAGTAGATAGATGGGTTTTCAGTAGTGCTGACTGGGGAAAATTTAAGCAGATTAGTGATAAGGAAATGGAAAAAGTTGATGTTAGTCAAGATGTTGATGAATAAAATAATTCTGTTTGTGAAGCCATTTTAGGGGCAGCAAAACAAACAATTCAAAGGAAGGGAGGTAGAAGTAAAAAGAAAATTGTACCATGGTGGACGAAGGAATGTGATAAGGCAATAAAATCGCGGAATAAAGCATTTAAAATGGTTAAAAGAACTCATAATTTCCAGAATCTTATTGAATTTAAAAGGTTGCAAGATGTTGGCACAAAATGTTGTTAAAGTTCATAGCTCTAGTAATATTAGTGAAGAAGGGCGAAGAAGAAGGGAAGCTACAATAGAAGAGAATGAGGAACTATTACTACAAGAAGAAGATGCCAATGATTTAATAAATGTATCATTCACATAGGCAGAATTGAATCGTACTCTTAAGAAAACCAAGATGTCATCACCAGGAAAAGATCAGATATGTTATGTTATCTTAAATCATCTTAGTGAATCATCTAAAGACATCTTATTGGAGCTATACAATAAAGTTTGGCAGAAGGGAAAATTGCCGTAAATTTGGAAAGAAGCTGTTGTTGTTCCGATACGTAAACCAGGAAAAGATTGTAAAAGCCCAGGGAGTTATAGGCCTATTGCTTTAACATCTAATGTATGCAAAATAATGGAAAGAATGATAAATGAAAGATTAACATATTATGTAGAAAACAAAGGTTATATATCAAAATATCAGAGTGGATTCAGAAGAGGTAGAAATACCATGGACCCTACTCTATGTTTAGAACATGAAGTAAGGAAAGCACAGATTAATAGGGAAAGTGTAGTCATATTTTTTGATATAGAGAAGGCTTATGATATGATGTGGAAAGAAGGATTATTAATTAAACCAAGTAAATTAGGGATTAAAGGCCCTATGTATAGATGGATCAAGGATTTTTTATTGGGAAGATTTATTCAAGTTAAGATAGGGAAGCGTTATGCAGGGAAATTTGTTATTGAAAATGGAATGCCTCAAGGGAGTATAGTGAGTCCTTTGTTTTTTTCTATTATGATAAATGATGTTTTTCTGAGTATAGAAAATGGGGTGGGATTTTCTCTTTTTGCGGATGATGGGGCAATTTGGAGGAGGGGTAGGAATTTGGAATTTACTATGAAGAAACTACAAGAGGCTATTATTAAAATAGAAGAATGGTCATATAGGTGGGGATTTCAATTTTCAGTAGATAAAACAAAGACAATGTTCTTTACAAGGAAAAGAATTGTCGGGAATTTAAAACTTAAATTATATAATCAAGAATTGGAGAGAGTAAAACAATTTCAAATTTTTAGGTTTGTGGTTTGATGAAAGAATTACATGGAATGTACATATTCAGGAAATAAATGACAAGTGTAAGAAAGTTTTAAATTTAATAAGATGTCTGGCAGGAAATGAATGGGGAGCTGAGAGAACATCACTGAAAACCATTTATATAGGATTAATCAGATCAGTATTAGATTATGGTTGTGTAGCGTTTGGATCTGCAGCAAACACATCTCTGAAAAGGTTAGACAACATTCAATATCAGGCTTTGAGACTATGTTCAGGTGCTATTAGAACAACTCCAACATCAGCATTACAAGTGGAAATGGGAGAAATGCCACTGGAATTAAGGAGAACACAGCTATCATTAAATTACTGAGTTAATTTAAAAGGACATAATGTAGATCATCCAACACAAGATATACTGAAACAATGTTGGGAAAGGGAGAGAAGAGAAACAAAAAGTTTTGGATGGATAATTGAGCAGAAAGCAAAAGAACTGGAAGTAAATGAAATAAATATTTGTCCAACGGTACCACTCTCAGTTATATATCCATGGATCATTCCTGATCCTATTGTAGATCTCACATTACTTGATAAAAAGAACAAAGATAAGGAATTTATTTCACACTCACAAGTAATAAAGACATATATAGAAAATGACTATTATAGTTGGGTTCAAATTTATACACATGCTTCAAAGAACTCAGATAACAAAATTGGTATTTCATTTATAGTTCCAGATATCAGCATTAAAGTTTGCAAAAGAATCAGTGATGGATTGTCAGTGTATACTGGAGAGATGATGGCAATTTTGTTAGCATTACAATGGGTTGAAGAGGTGAGACCTTTGAGAGCAGTAATATGCTCTGATTCCAGTTCTTCATTAATCAGTTTGAAGAATAACAAGTCAGATGGCAGACCAGATGTTTTAATAGAGATGCAGCAAACATTATATAGAATTCAAATGATGGGACTAAATATAATACTTGTATGGATACCAGCACATATAGGAATCAAAGGAAATGAATTAGCTGACAAAGGTGCAAAGGAAGCTACAAAAATTAATCATATTGACATCACAGTTCCCTTTAGTAAAACGGAAATGAAAAATACAATCAAGTATAAATTGAAAGAAAGGTGGCAAAAGCAGTGGGAAGAAGAGAGAACAGGAAGGTGGTTATACAGAATTCAAAGAATAGTAGGCATGATGAGAAGCACGGGGAGATCCCGGAGACATCAATGGACTTCAATTACAAAAGGCTTTAAAAACAAACTCTATTTTGCAGAAATTTTTATTTAATTAATATGTTTTTTTTCCTTCTCTTTCTCTCTCTTTGTATATTTATACCTTTATTTATTTTCTCTCTTCCCCTGGCTCGACAGTTTTTGTTATGTATATAATTATTAATAACGTTTTTTAAAAAATGCTATTCATATGCTAATTAGAGCCGTTCGCACCTCCGCCCATAGATATATATATAAAGGCTAGATGTCTTACGGCGGAGTCTAGAACGTCCTCACAGGTTGGCCATCTTGGTACAGGTTAGTTTTCCGGCTGTATCTGTGTAACCTGAGGTAAAGTTAGTGATCTGCACAAACGCTAATACTCTTATCTCGCTGAAACCTTGACGGATTTACAAACAGTTTGGTTTCTTACAAACGTCATTAACGTGGTTATAATTCTGGATGCTTGAACATGTTGAAATCGCATCTTTTCTCTTCGAAGAAATCATCACAGATTTAGTTTGAAGGATTTTTAGCTCGTCTTCTGGGTTTATAATGGGTGTGTATTGCGTGAGCTAGAGTGCGTGACATCATCGCTAGAGTGGAGAGCAGCTGCAAAAACTTTAGAAAAAATTATCTTCAGCTTGATTTGGGTCCCACATCTTTTACTTCACATAGACAATATATACATAGAAATGTAGGAAATCTTGTTGGCTTTCAGATGTAGGACTTATACTTTTGGCTGTAGAAGCCCTCGAGCGACAAGCACTCCAGCAACTCCCCCATAAGCCGCAGTGTTAACTTTGAGCCTAAATTTCTGGAGGAGAGCAGACGGTACCGGTTTTGTCTCTTGCTCTGTTTAGTGTTCTGAGATGAAGAGGCTTGTTGTATCCACAGGGCTAGCTTTAATGTAGCACACAACAATCCAGTCAGCGCATATCTGCCATTCACTTGCCGACAACACTTCTTCTAGTTCCTGTAATACCACCGTATGTGTCCAGCCTCTAGCACCATCTGCTGGCCGAGTTTTCTCGTAACATGCTCTAGCTCCCTCATTTTTCACTCTACAGAAGAAAAAAAACACACCACAGGTTCAGCAATGTCTCCTGTAACTCACTGTATACATATTTTGGCCATAACCATTACACTTTTGTCTAGACCTGCAGGTGTTTGGGAGGTGTTTTCTCATTCATCCTTATGGGGAATTTTTCAAATTTCATTTTACTACTACTTCAGCATACGTTCAGCTATAGAAACCGTTCAACTATCAAAATGTTCAGCTTTTTAAGCTCTTTCAGCTTTGTACAGTTCAGCTTTTTAGCTTTTCAAGTTTTTCAAATATTAAGCTTTTTCAAAAATAATAGTAATATGGAAGCAAATGTGAAAATCCTCAAATCCTCTTCAAAACTCATCCACTTTCAACCTCTTGTGTTAAAATATTTTCATTGAAAATTGGAAATATGGACTTGTATGGTTATTCGTCTCAAGGCCTCAATTATTCACAAGTATGCAGTGTCATAAATATATCTCTGTACAGGGTGGGGATTTCAACATGCAGCATTTCTTGATGTATAGCCTATTTGTAAAGGGAAATATTGTAGTCTACCTATTTTAGAACATTATTCTATTTTTTAGAACATAACATAATTATTCATAAGTATGCAGTGTCATAACTACATCTTTGACGTTTATAACAAACCAAACCGTTTGAAAATCGGTTGAAAATTGAGCAAGTTATGGTTATTTAAAAAGTACATGTTTCATTACCAACACAATGTTATGGGTGAGCGAGCTACCTGTACCAAGATGGCCGACCTGTGCGAACGTTCGACTCCATTGGCCAGCAACGCGGACGTGACATCTAGCCTTTATATATATATATCTATGCCTCCGCCAGCTGCACATACGTCATGGAGAGGGCCGATTCAAGATGGCGACAGGACCAGACGTGTTTTAACCATGGATCTATAATATAACCTGGATATGACCATGGATGTATTATTAGTGGTTACCGGATTGGAAAATGGCCGCCGTTGATTTCAATGGAGTTGCTCGCCTTTTTATTTATTTATTTTTTTTATGCATTTATTTATTTCTCAACAGCTTTATTTAAAAGAAGTTGACAAGTACAAATAGTATACAGGGAACAGTATACAATGAAAATACAAAGAACATGTGCCAGGGGTGATGTTCATTATACAACAAGGTTATACATATTACAAAGGTCTATGGTTTTAATAGCCCTTTCATTTGCTGATTTGGTGATTAGCTTAAAATAAAGTTCCATTTCTTTTTGAAAAACATAAAAGCAAGGAGTTTTCTTAGAAAATTTACTTTTATGAATATGAAATTTTGCACAAAATAAAAACAAATTTACTAAAAAGTAACATTTTCCTTCTTTCTTGGGATAATTATGGAAACCAAAAACAACATTTTCCCAAAGTAAAATAAAATCTATTGTAAAAGAGTCAATAATAAATTTGCTAAGGTCTGTGTCTGCCCCCCGACCACCTAAATTAATTAAATTAATCAAATCAAAAGTCCACAGAAGATGAGTTGTGCATGAAAATCTAATAAAAATTAACAGTAACTCTGCAATTTCAAAACAAGACAAGAGAATTAAATGCGGACTCCTAAATATCAGATCCCTGTCATCGAAAGCTGTATTAGTAAATGACTTAATTTCAGATTGCAATATTGATTTATTCTGTCTTACTGAAACCTGGCTGCATCCTGAAGAATATGTCAGCCTGAATGAATCCACTCCCCCTAGTCATATTAATACTCACATTCCTCGAGGCTCCGGCCGAGGAGGTGGTGTTGCAGCTATTTATGACTTAAGTCTGTCAATCAATCCTAAACCTAAATTAAATTATAACTCATTTGAAAGCCTTGTTCTTAGTCTTTCACATCCAACGTGGAAAACTTTACAGCCAGTTCTATTTGTTGTAGTGTATCGAGCACCTGGTCCTTACTCAGAATTTTTATCTGAATTCTCTGAGTTTTTATCAAGTCTAGTCCTCAAATCAGATAAAGTAATTATTGTAGGTGATTTTAATATTCATGTGGATGTCGTTAATGATATATAGTGCATTTATCACATTATTAGACTCTATTGGCTTCTCTCAGTGTGTACATAAACCAATTCACTGTTTTGACCACACCCTTGACCTTGTTCTAGCTTATGGTATCGAGATTGAAAATCTAACAGTTTCTCCACAGAATCCTCTTTAATCAGACCACTTAATAACTTTTGAAGTTCTATTACCATTAGGCAAAAACTCCTTCACTAGATGTCTATCTGATAGTGCTGTAGCTAAATTTAAGGAAATTATACCGCTGGCACTAAATTCAATGCCATGTCTTAATATAATAGAGGACTCCTCCGCTAACCTCAGTTCCTCACAAATTGATCATCTTGTTGATAGCACTGCAGGCTCATTGTGAACAACACTGGATTCTATTGCCCCTCTGAAAAAGAAACCTATAAAGCACAGGAGGTTAGCACCCTGGTATAACTCGGATACCCGCAAATTGAAGCAAACATCACGGAAACTTGAAAGGAAATGGCGTTCCACTAATTTGGAAGAATCCCGCTTAGCCTGGAAAGATAGCCTTAAAATATATAGGAAGGCCCTCCGTAATGCCAGAGCAAGCTATTACTCGTCATTAATAGAGGAAAACAAAAACAACACCAGGTTTCTTTTCAGCACTGTAGCCAGGCTGACAGAAAGTCACAGCTCTACTGAACCATGTATTCCTACAACGCTCAGTAGTAGAAAAAATCCATCATCGCTTGCCCTCAACTGGCACTATTGTATCTTTAAACACAGGAACCTCAGAAACAGTTGTAAATTCTGACTTATAGACTGCTTCTCTCCCATTGACCTCCACCAACTAACTTCGATGGTTTCTTCATCTAGACCAACAACTTGTCTCCTAGACCCCATCCCAACTAGGTTGCTGAAAGAAACTTTACCTTTAATTAGCACATCTCTACTAGAAATGATCAACGTGTCTCTATTAACAGGATACGTACCACAGTCCTTTAAACTAGCTGTTATTAGACCGCTCCTTAAAAAGCCTAATCTTGATCCAGAAGCTTTAGCCAACTATAGACCTATATCCAACCTCCCTTTCCTCTCCAAGATCCTTGAGAAAGCAGTCCCCAACCAGCTATGTGACTTTCTTCATAACAATAGTTTATATGAGGATTTTCTATCAGGTTTTAGAACACATCATAGCACAGAGACGGCACTGGTGAAAGTTACAAATGACCTCTTAATCGCCTCTGACAAAGGACTTATCTCTGTCCTGGTCTTACTAGATCTTAGTGCTGCATTTGATACCATTGATCATCACATTCTACTACAGAGACTGGAACACTTAATTGGCATTAAAGGACCTGCATTAAACTGGTTTAAGTCCTATTTATCGGATCGATTTCAGTTTGTACATGTTAATGATGAGTCATCCCTGTATACCAAGGTTAGTCATGGTGTTCCTCAAGGCTCCGTGCTTGGACCCATACTAATCACCTTATATATGCTCCCTCTAGGAAATATAATTCGGAAACACTCCATAAACTTTCATTGTTACGCAGATGATACCCAGCTATACCTATCAATAAAGCCAGATGAAACTAATCAGCTTACTAAACTCCATGCATGTCTCCAGGACATAAAGACCTGGATGACCTGCAATTTTCTGCTGTTAAATTCAGATAAAACCGAAGTTATAGTACTTGGTCCTAAACACCTTAGAGATGCATTATCTAATGATATAGCTAGTTTGGATGGCATTAACTTGGCTTCCAGCACCACCGTCAGGAATCTGGGAGTTATCTTTGATCAAGATATGTCCTTCAACTCCCACATAAAACAAATTTCAATGTCTGCATTTTTTCATCTACGTAACATTGCAAAAATCAGGCCCATCCTGTCTCAAAAAGACGCAGAAAAGCTAGTCCATGCATTTGTTACTTCCAGGCTGGACTATTGTAATTCTCTATTATCAGGCTGCCCTAACAAGTCTCTAAAGAGTCTCCAGCTGGTCCAGAATGCTGCAGCACGTGTACTGACAGGAACTAAGAAAAGAGATCATATTACTCCTGTATTGGCCTCTCTGCACTGGCTCCCTGTAAAATCAAGAATAGAGTTTAAAATCCTTCTCCTCACTTACAAAGCTGTTAATGGTCAGGCACCATCATATCTCCAGGAGCTCATACTACCCTATCACCCAACTAGAGCATTACGCTCCCAGAACGCAGGATTACTTGTAGTTCCTAAAGTCTCCAAAAGCAGAATGGGAGCCAGAGCCTTCAGTTATCCAGCTCCTCTTCTGTGGAACCATCTTCCTGTTTTGGTCCGGGAGGTGGACACCCTCTCTACCTTTAAGAGTAGACTTAAGACCTTCCTTTTCGATAGAGCTTATAGTTAGGGCTGGCCCAGGCCTGTCTTGGACCAGCTCTTAGTGATGCTGCTATAGGCCTAGTCCGGGGGACAAATGACACACTGAGCTTCTCTCTCCTCCTCTCCTCTCCATCTGTATACATTATGCCTGTATACATGCCCCATCTCTGCATGTCACTGACTTCACTTCTTCCCCGGAGTCCTTGTGCTTTCTAGTCCTACAGGCTCCCATGGATCCTGGCCGCGCCCGGGTCGTGGATCGTGGATGCGCCTACTGCTATGGCCCTGGCTGATCATGGATGCGCCTACTGCCATGGCCCTGCCTGACACCCACCACTACTGTCGCTAATATTAGTCATATCTCTGTGACATACGTTCCACTACTATTATTGTAATGCATTACTACATACTATCCTTACCGTTAACCACTACTACTGTTATCACTAGTAATCACATTTCCATGTGCATTTCATTATTATTGCTGTAATACCTCTTTATATACTTTCATTCCTGTGAACCATCCATTATAATTGTATACATTGTGATCTCATTGATCTGCTCTGTACATGCAACATCTATTGCACGTCTGTCCGTCCTGGGAGAGGGATCCCTCCTCTGTGGCTCTTCCTGAGGTTTCTTCCGCATTTTTTTTTTCCCTGTTAAAAGGGCTTTTTTTTGGGGCAAGTTTTTCCTCACTCGAATCGAGGGTCGAAGGACAGAGGGTGTCGTCTCTGTACAGATTGTAAAGCCCTCTGAGGCAAACTGTGATTTGTGAATTTGGGCTATACAAATAAAATTTGATCTGATTTGATTTGACCTTATTTGTGATTAAAAACTTGTTAGGAAGTATCCAATTTTTTTTCCAATCAATATGATCTGTGAAACGATTCCAAATGAACAGTAATATTAGGGGTAGCAACAATATCTTTTTGGAATAAGGCACGCACTTTTTTATTATTATTCTTTTGGGTCAGTGAGAAACATATTTTTCCTTCTGGAGAGTCAGTTGAATATGGGACAGATACATGTCTAGATGAGGATGTACAACTGTTTTTAAAAAGCATTAAAGTGCCTGATGGAATAGCATTAGTGACAACTGAAAATTCTTCAGGAGTGACTTGGAGGTTATGTCGTGACAAAAAGTCTCTGTAAGACAACAATACTCCTTCCTCATTTAGCAGCTGACTCACCAGCCAAATCCGGTTCTGAAACCAGGTTTCAAAAAAAGGGGACTTATTTCTAACTATGATATCTCTATTGTTCGAAATAATATATCGGTGGGGTGAAAAGTTGTGCTTATAGATCAGAGTCCAGGCAAGGAGGACCTGTTAATGAAATACAGATAGTTTAACCGGGAGTTTTTCTACGTTATAGTTACAAGACAGTATAAAATGAAAGCCTCCAAAACGAGAGAAAATATGGTGGGGAATAAAATTCCAGATTGAGGTGGGATTTTTTATAAAAAAAATTTGCCCAATTAATTTTAAATATATTGTTTAAAGTTTTAAAATCCAGGAAGTTAAGCCCTCCAGACTCATAATTATTCATGACGATACTTTTTCTAATGTAATGTGTACGATTTTTCCATATGAAATTAAAGAGCATTTGGTCAACAGCTTTGCTAATTTTATTATCTAAATGTAGTGAGAAAGCAGCATAAGTTAATCGAGAGATTCCCTCTGCTTTAGTTATCAAGACTCTACCCTTTAAGGATAAGTCCCTCTGTAAGCATTGATTTAGTTTTTTTTGAGTATTTTGAATAATTGGAGTAAAATTTAGGGTGGATCTTGTCTTTTGATTCTTGGTGATTATAAGGCCTAGATATTTGACTTCATCTTTTACTGTTATGTTGCAGATAGAGCAAACATCGCAGTTTTTAACAGCTAGCAGTTCACATTTATTAATATTTAAGCATAGACCAGAAGCCTTGGAAAACTCATTAATAATGTTGAGGGCAATAGGTATTTGGCTGGCATCTTTTAAAAAAAGCATAGTATCATCAGGCAGCTGACTAATGAAAATATCCCTACCAGCTATATTGATTCCTTTAATGTTGCTATTAATAATGTGTGTAGTAAGAATTTGTGTACAGAGCAAAAACAAATAGGGCGAAATTGGGCATCCCAGTCGAATACCTCGCTTGAGGTCGAATCGTGGGGTTGTGTCATGTTTTAATTTAATTGAACTATTGCTGTGAGCGTACAAGGTTTTAATAGCCTTCCAAAAGTAGCCACCAAATCCGAATTATTCTAAAGAGTGAAAGATAAACTTATGTTCTATTGTATCAAAGGCCTTATAGAAGTCCAGGAAGAGAATAAAGCTGTCATCAGATACCAGGTCAGAGTAATGAAGGATGTCCAATCTGATATTATTTGAGATGTGGTTATTTCTCATAAAACCTGTCTGTGTCTCCTCGATAATTGTATCAAGGACTACTTTAAGTCTATTAGCAAGCATAATAGCAAAAATCTTATAGTCATTGTTAAGTAGACATATAGGCCTCCAATTGTCTGTAAAAAGCACATCTTTATTAGGTTTAGGGATCAGTGTAATGATACCTTGAGTGAAGCTTGGAGGAAGTGTATTGTTTTCAACACTTTCTATAAATACCTGTAATAAAAACGGGGCTAACTGATTTGAAAAGCACTTGTAAAAAATCGGCAGTTAGGCCGTCTGTGCCAGGGGATTTATTGTTTTTAAGAGAGTCAATAGAATCAAGAGCCTATTTCAGAGTGAAGGGGACATCACAGTAAGCATTTGAATCAATTATTTTCAAGTTCTTTATAGAAGTTAGGTATGAAGTTGCAACTGCTGCATATATGGAAAAAAAACACCTAACCCTGAAAAAATTCTAACAAAAGGTTTCTCAGCAGTTTTTTGTAGTATTAGGTGTCCTTAATAACATACTAAAAGTTTACCAAAGTTTGACCACTAGAAAGGTGTAATTTTCAAGATGGCGTCCAAGATGGGCACGAAGCCTTTAAAATATCCTAACTCCTTCATTATTTGACCTAGCCAAGTAATCTTGGTGTCTAACCCCATGTTTTCTGGGTCTATGAATCCATTGGACTTGTCTAAATTGCACTGGCATGATTACACACTTATGGAATATATGATTTTGTGAAATTACTGTAAGGTTTTATCTTTGTTTGGGGTGAACCAGAGATGTAAACGATTTAGCCTATTATTGTGAGAATCACTATAATCAACCTCTATGGGAGGAAGAGTGTGACGACTAATGGTAAATCTAGTGAAGGTCACAGTGCAAAAAAGTATTAAAAAAAATAAACCAAAATTTAGAGGAAACAAGTGAAGAAAATAGAAAAAGTTATGTATAAATAAGAAAAGTATTAAAAAAATATAAAAAACAAAACGCAAAAAAAAAAAAAATCAAAACGCATTATAAAAAATATAAACGTATATATAAAAAATAAAACACAAAAAAATAAAAGGGGTTAGCAGTACTGAGCCTTCACGTGGCAGCCCTGTTTTTTTTTTTTTTAAGATTTATTTATTGACAATGCACAAGGTACATTGGTCATTTTTTATACAGTGTAAAAGATAAAATAACAAAGACAAAGAGAAAAAATACAAAAAATACAAAAAAAATACAAAAACACATAACACAGTAACTTCACTCTTGCAATTTAAACACCCCACCCCCCCACCCCAGCCATAGATTGGCACAGTTCACAACACTCGGTCCTTATTAGAGATAAAGAAAAGGCCAAAAAAAGAGACGGATACAAGAAGTAGATATGCATACTTAACTGAGAGGGTTAATTGAAGGGAGAAGTGCTAAAAATGAGTCCCATATTCTATTGTGTTTCAGGTTTTTTCCTGACATTGTACAGAATTTTCTGTGGCATGCAGTATGATGAAAGTTTGTTCAGCCAGTGCTTTTGTGAGGGTGGGTTTTCTGATTTCCAGTTCACTAGTATAATTTTTTTCCCAGCTGTGCTGGCTAATGACACAAAATATTTCTTATGTTTAGTTATCTTAAGCATGTTGACATCTCCCAAAAGCCAAAATTTCTGATCTCTTGGAATTTCGGTCTCTATAATATCTGAAACAGTGGCTATAACGAACTTTCAAAAGTCTTCTAGATAGGAACAAGTCCAGAGCATATGGAGTAACTTTCCTTCATTCACCTTACACCTTAGGCACATGGCAGAGACATTCCTATCAATCTTATGAAGTCTGTGTGGGGTGAGATAAATTCTATGAAAGATCTTAAATTGTATTTGTCTATGTTTAGTGGAAATTAGTACCGTTGGGGACCTTTCCAATGTGTTTCGTCAGTCGGCATCTTCATAATTACAACCTAGGTCTGTCTCCCACTTGTTTTTAATCGATAGTCTATCAGAAATTGGCAAGTTTCTGTTCAAGATGTTGTATATAGAGGATATCAGTCCTCTTGTGGAGGAGAGTCATGTATCAAGCAGATGCTTCTCAAAGGGGGACTCACTGGCAAATTTGGAAAGTCAGCAGAGTTATCTTGGAGTCAGTGTCTAACTTGAAGGAACTTGCATGAGTTTCCTGCCATGCACAAAAAGTGCTCAAGATTATGGGTTTTTTGTTATTAAAGAAAGGTTTTTCTTTGATCCCAACAAGGGGATATTTTTTAATGGGGTAGCTTTCAATATATGTTGTTCTATAGAGAGCCATCTGATGTCACTACTCTCAGGGCCGGATCTACTAAGATCCCAAATTGCTTGTACTAATCTGCGTGGGCAATCTAGAAATTTGCGTGTGGGGTTGAACCGCGGTTTGCGGGCGATTTACTAAGAGTGATTGCGTTAATGACAACAGGTGCAAACGTGTTGGAGACACGCCTATTTAAATGAGGGTTTAGTGTGTTTCATGGTTTTCAGCATGGCAAGTTTGAGAGCGAAAGCGCGAAGTGAAATTGGACCCTTTGGAAAAGAAGTGTTGGTAGAGGAAGCGAATAAACATTTCAATGAGCTGCAGCAAAGGAATCTGACAGTCGCGCAAAGGAAGGCTGTGTGGGAGAAAATCAGTGAAAAAGTTAATGCTGTTGGAAAAAAAGGCGAACAGTGGATGAAGTGAAGAGGAGATACCAAGACATCAGAAGAAGAACAAAAGAAAAAAAGGCGTAAAATAATATAAATATTAGTAAACTTGTGAGGAGTTTTGTTATTGCAGGTATTGCGTGACTCCTCGTAGCTGGCTCCAAATCCGCTCTGAGTTCCTCCAACAGCTCCAAAATGGCAAGGCTGGATAGGCGATATGTTCTAATGATAGTTTCCTCATTCATCCCAAAAATGTTCACACGAGGGTGAAATATGCGTTCTCGGCGTCTCCTTCTTGCAACAATAACCGCAGCCATGTGTGCGCAATTACGCATACAAACCGTTTGCACCTCCCTTTGAGACGTGGTAAATATAGACGCAGTTTCTATGAGCAAAATTGCTTTCCGGTTTGATAAATCACTTTGCGTGTGCTAAATTAATATATTTCCATTTTCTCCACCCACAACACGCACAATTGCGTGTAAACGCCCCATGTTGCATATTCATTGCTGCAAACATACTAACTGAATGCAGACGCGCTATTTTGCACCTTTGACAGACGCAACCCTTTTTGCGCACTGTTAGTAAATCAGTTTGCACCTTTTTTTGCGTGTGCAAGCAGTTTGCACACATTTTAATACACGCAAACCTTAGTAGATCCGGCCCTCAGAGTGTAATTTTATGCTCAGAGGTACCAAATTTGACACCAGAGATGGCAGCATTAACTTGGATTGGCATGAGCAAATGGTTCGATGGCAAGCGAGATTAATAACGGAGAGACACAACAGCCCTGTCGGACCCCTCTAAAAAGTGGGAAGCGACCGACAGGACTCCATTAATTAATATTTGTGCTTTAGGTGCCTTGAAAAGTGTTTTAAGATAGTGAATGAATTTTACACCAACATTCATTTGAAATAGAAAGGTAGGTTCGATCCTGTCAAACGCCTTCTCAACATCCATTGATATTATCAGCCTAGGCTCTTTTGTCATCTGTGCAGAATCAATTATATGAAATAAATGGCGGACATTATCTGACCCTTGCCTATTCCTGATGAACCCAGTTTGATCTGGGTGTATTATTTTTGGCATAATGTCTTCTAATCTAGTAGCAAGCAATTCAGAGATAACCTTGTAATCAGCGTTTATAAGACTTAAGGGCCTGTAGGAGCTACATTTTTGTCTATCCTTGTCAGGTTTTGGTAATAGTGTAGTGGGAGCTAATTCGAGAGAGCTGGATGGGTCAGTCAGAGACCTGCCATCATCAATAATTATTGAATGAATTATTTCATCTGATTCCCCCTTCTTGATTTGCCATGCTAGTAATTTACCAGTTTTATTGCCGCACCCATAATAGTGGTACTTGGTCCAAGCTGAAGCTGCTTCGGCCTTGGTTGTACATAAATTATTATACTGTATTTGTTTCACAGTCAAAGAATTTAAAATGTCCATTTTTTTGGTTTCAGAATGTTTTTGTTCAAGTATTCTAATTTCTTCATCTAATTTTGTCAATTCTTTTCTCCTTTCCCTTGATTTATATGAACTGTAGGACAAAATACATCCCCTCATGAAGGTCTTAAGGCATCCCATATAATTGCATTGGAGGCAGAGTTCACGTTGGAATAAGATTTATGAACGTTAGAGAAAAAGGAGAAATCTTTCTTATTAGGATTGAGAGTGCGCCAGACATCACATAGCCCCAACTCTTTTATGCCATGGTTCAAAATCACGGCTGCCTTTGATGGTGTGGGTGATTTAGGCAAGGAACGGGCCATAGTTGGATTAAAGACCAAGTTAAAATCGCCACCAATAAGGCAGTGTCCCTGAGCTGCAGCAATCCTTAGGAGTAGTTCATTAAAAAAAGAGGATCATCATGATTGGGTGGCAGCCCTGTTTTGACTAATTTTACAGTACCATACAGTTCTAATGAATTTATTCATTATTGGAATCAAAAGAATGGTTATGAACCACAGAAACCACCAACACTAGGCAAAACGATATGAGAAAGGAGAAATATGCAATTACTTAAGGGAAAGTGTACTTATTTTTCGCATAAATACGCTTGTAACCAATTGCTTTAATATATTATTGTACTTGTTATCACTTATCTATCATGCAAATATGTTATTTAGAATATTACATGCCCAAAACATGTATTAGGCACCAATGTTCTTGGTCTAGGAGGAATACAAAGGTGTAATGGTCATTTTAAGGACCTGACGGCCGCCATTTTGAAAATGGGGCCTTTCTTGGAGTCAAACTTTGGTAAACTTTTAGTATGTTTTTAAGTACATCTGATACTACTGTAAACCACTGAGAAACCTTTTGTTAGAATTTTTTCTGGGTCAAACCATATTTGCAGCTGACTATCATCATATTTAGAACTATATAAATTACCATAGAAGTTATGGCAGAAGTCAGAAATTAGTTTCATGTTTTCAGAGACGACACCATTAATATTCAACTGGTGGATAGAGTTGATTTTGGAGCAATGTTTTTCAAGTTTAAAAAAATAAGCAGAATTTTGCTCACCTTCCTCTAGCCAATTCTTTCTCACAAAGGCTCCTTCTGCCTTGCGTATATCGTCAAGTTTACCCTGAAGGTCTAGCAAAATCAGCCTATCTTCCTGTGAAACATCCTCGGGAGATCTCTGATAATACAAAGCAATTTTAGAGATTAACTCTTCTTCAATTCTCCTAGACTTGGCAATATTACTTCCATACCTTCTGAGGAACTTGCATACTTCAAACTTACATAGCTCCCAGTTAGAATTATAAGCTTTCTCTCTATTAGCTTTATCCCAGAACTGGCAAATTAATTTGTTTATTTCTTTTATAACCGGTTTATGCTCAAGCAGAGAGTTGTTTAATTTCTAATAAGAGGATCTACAGTGGGTAAAATCGGTTGCAGATAATTGTACATTAATATATATTGCTCTGTGGTCAGTTAAAGGCGTGGTAAGGATATTAACTGTAATGTTATTTTCATTAATGGAGTTAGATATTAGCCAGAAATCGATGCGGGTTTGTTTAGTTCCCATTTTATTACTCCATGTGAAGGATTTTTCATTTGGGAATTTTTTCCTCCATACATCTGTAATGTCAAATTTCTCCATCAACATTTTTAATCTTGTATTAGGAGGAGAGGATTGAGTTGGGGGCCACCTGTCAATTGTATTATCAAAAGTTATATTAAAATCCCCACCAAGGATAACAAGAGATTTGGGATATTTGGAAAGCCAATCAACAATTCTGTTTTCTATCAGGACAAGTAAATTGTCATTCTCTAATTTAGAATTATATCCATACATATTAACAATGATGATGGTAGTATTAACAGATCTAATTACCAATAGAATGTAGTGACCTAAAGGGTCACAATCTGAATGCAGGACATTTCCATTAAAGGTATTTTTAGCTGTAGTGACTCCAGCAGAGAGCTCAGAGCCATGTGAAAACCAGACCTCATTGCCCCATTGTGACCTCCAAAAATTTACATCAGCAGATGTAGAATGGGATTTTTGAAAGAAGCTAAAGTCTGTTTTGAGTTGTTTGGCAAACAAAAATAAGGCTTCACGCTTGCAATTCTGTCTTAACCCCCTGGCATTAAGGGAAACTAAACACAAAGACAAAGTTGTCAAAGAACAGAAAAAAAGATATACAAAGAGAAACCACTCACTTAGATGGAGTATATCACTCATAAGGGGAACCGAGAGCTGCATTATTAGCATAAAATATGAGTAGAGTTAAGGTAAGGCCTAATAACAGACCAGCAAAATAAATAAAATAAAATAAAATAAAAACACAGCATATTTAACTTACTGTTTGTAAGATCTGCCATCATAATAAAATAAGGTATGTGCAATTAAGGAAGGGGAGATATTAAATGGTTTGAGCCTTTTTCTTTCTTTTTCATCTCCTATATATATAAAAAAAAAATATTGAAAAATAAATAGATAAAATAAAATGATAAATATGAATCTGAAAATGAGAACGAAAGAGCTGCCTCTGAGTCGTGTTAAAATAAAAAATAAAAATTCAGATTACAGATTTTAAGGTGTTCGAGTTAAAGAATAAAGGGAACAGCCTATCACAATACTTAGCTATAACTGACAGGATAGTCCTAGGGACGGAGATTCACTTCGGATCCATTGATGAAGGCACGGCCTCCAATGAAGTGGGCTGCTTTCCCCTCCTTTCGAGCCTTCTCGATCATTGGCCTCTTTTGAGAGATCCTCTGCGAATCTCAAGCCGTTGTCCCGTAGAAAGTGGGATGTCTTCGCAGCTTTCCACACTGCATCTCTATGTACTCGCGATGAGAACTGGATGATCACTCCTCTTGGTTTGGGGGTTGTTTGTTGCCGAGACGGTGCACCACATCAATGTTGTCAACGAGCTTGTTTTTTTGTTCTGGCAAAACATCTTGACAGATTTGAATGGCTTTTTGCCGCACATCTTCCTTCTCCGTCTCTTCCACACCATGGAGTCGCAAGTTCCACCGTCGAGAGTATCTCTCCAAGTCAGAGATCTTTTGTTGACAGACATCCACTCGCTTTTCCTCATAAGCTGCTCGTTTCTCAATCGTAGATATTTTGACTTTCATATCTTTAATTTCCGCACAAGCAACGTCAATAGTTTTTTTTAGCCCTTCTATTTTCATTGCGTTTTCACCGACCATCTTCTCAATGCTGTCAGATCTTGTGTTTATCAATGCAGATAGAGAAGTAACAATGTCACTGGAGTAACCGTGCTCGGTACTTTCGCGTTTTTTTCGAGCCGGTGATTTGCTTGGGGTCACAGGGAGAGGAGGAAACTCGTCCAAGTCCTCTGTACCGGCAAAAGTCATGGCAGTGGCGTAGTCGTGACAATTGTCTATTAGCACATTACCTCCTTTAGCATTAGCTCCAGGCAATGTTGTTTTGAAGCCTTCCGTGAGTCGACGTCTCGTTTTGGTGGCATTTATGTAGTCTCTTCTGTGTCCGCCGTGCTAGACTTTCTTAATGAAAGATGTTTGCCTGGAAAAAAAGAGAGAAAAAAAGCTGTAACTCTACTGTTGTAAAAACTAACTTAGCAGAACTCGGTGAAAGCGTGTGCTCACTCGGCCATCTTGGCATGCCCCCCCACGGAGTTGCTCGCCTGGCGCATACACTGAAAAAATTTCTGACTTCCGGGTTTACTTCCGCGGGCATAGAGCATGCGCAGTTGAGTCACCCCCCATGATGCTCTGGGGCCTCCCATCATGCTCTGGGGCAATGAGAACGAGTAAATTGTGTTCTGGACAAGCGCTGCGCACTCGAGTGCTTGTGTATGAGTTTGACCAGTAACGACAGATCAACACAATCAAATGATGGATTTATAGCGCACATCAACCGATGATGTTCTCAAAGTCATGGTTATAGACTATCGTATGCATTTGTTTCAGCGAAGTCAATCGGTGAATCGATGGATTATCATATACAGGTTATGCTGTGTGTATTTGTGTAGTCTGATCTGTCATAAACAACAGATTACATGTTACGGGACGGTTTGTGTCGCGGACTCACGGTGCCACAGAGATGGGAGCTTTTCTTTTTTTTTTCGCCGAGACGAGAGAGCTGAGCCTGTGGCCAGAGCAACAGTCTGTTTAGTGTTTCATACTGTACACAATGACTCAACTAAATCACACACTTATGGCACTATATTGTACACATGTAAGCCACAGTAATTATGGCACATGTTCCACCAAATACTAACAAAGTACACCATGTCCAATCTCCCTCTATTCAGGGTCCTGACGCTCCCTTTCAGGTGGAGCTGGTGTGATGTGTAAACAATGTTGTGTGCGAATCCAATGAAGTGCAAATATCTCTACCGAAGTGCAAGTGCCATGTTGACTGTTGTTTCTTACTTTCTTTAAATAGAGAATGCTTTGACATTACGTAAGTAAAATGTGCATTTCTTAATTCATTTTATCTTATATTTTTCTATTTTATTCATCTTTATTATTTATTGCGTTGTAGTTTATACTTGCATCATCATCAGTATGCTCTGCTGCAGATTACATAATTCCAGGCCATCAGACTGAGACGGTTCAAACCGTAATAAAAGGTCGTTATGATAGGATGAAAAGGATATTGAACATCAGTCATCAGACCCTGGTGACACACATCACCGAAACTATCACATGCATGGTAAATAACTTTTAGACTTTTACACAGCAGTGGCACTGGCAGTAAGTGAAAATTAAGCGGGTAATTTAACGCCAAAATACCTTTAGAATTGCATTTAAAAATACATGCCATTAAAATATGAAACTTCTATCACAACTCTGTCTCGAAAAAGACTCACCCTGGAGTCATTTAATTCACTTTTCCGACCACATTTAGCCCCGTTCAGAACTGTCATTAAGCCAACAGGCATCCTCGCTCCAGAGACGCAGCACGACCGCGCTTGGGAGTTCACGCACACAGCTGTGACGTCACCATGGAAAATGAGACTTTGGGGGGGCTTTTCTGGCCTTTAGAAAACTTTTTGACGGTTTAAAAGTCCATGACTTAAAAATATGGAATACAAAGATTAGCAATTAACAGTGGTGACAGCTGGAGGTGTCCTGAGAACAGTTTTACAGGCTTCTCTTTTACTATTACGGCTTATGGGAAAAATGCTTTCTGGGCCCCATGAGATTTTTTGTTGCAATACCACGAGTGGCCACTGGAAAAAATCGGCGTGCCTGCTGAGTTCTTCGTCATATCCAGGTTATATTATAGATCCATGTTCACAGCCTGTAAATTGTCGTTAACTGCCGAAAATTAGGGAGATTTCCGGGCGTTTACGGGGCCGAAAATCACACTTTTCATGCAGTGCGAACTATCGATAACCACATACCGGAAAGTTTGAGTCATGGGACCTGTTGCGTTGTCAGCTGCAATGCACGGTCTCACGACCATAAGGGACGACAGCTCGACAACGGACTATCATTTTATGTTTTTCCTTCGTGGAAGCAGCGTCAGGGAAGCATTGTGTCCGACATTACAAAGAGGAGACGGATGGCTCGGCTAGCAGCTGTAAGACGCCCGGAGATCAAGTTTGCCAGCATCCAGAGATATATGAAAGTGTGTTCCAGACATTTTCATTCGGGTGAGTGTTTTGATTGTTTACTATTGGCCATGCTTTAGCGCAAAATCCGAATTTACTCCATAATAATAGCTACCGAGACGGCCAGTTAGCCAGCTAGCTAGCTAACTGGCTGGCTAACTGGCTGTCTCTAGCTCTCTAGTTAACCAGCTGGTAGATACATAGATCGATAGACATTACCCCAGACATTTTCATTCGGGTGTTTTGATTGTTTACTATTGGTCATGTTTTAGTGCAAAAGCCGATTTTACTGCATAATAATAGTTACTGAGACAGCCAGTTAGCCAGCTAGCTAGCTAACTGGCTGGCTAACTGGCTGTCTCTAGCTCTCTAGTTAACCAGCTGGTAGATACATAGATCAATAGACATTCACCCAGACACTTTCATTCGGGTGAGTGTTTTGATTAGTTATTGTTGGTCGTGTTTTAGTGCAAAATCCGATTTTACTGCATAATAATTGTAATAACCTCAAGTCATAAGGATGAGCTTGATCCAAAGTTTCAGTTTAACTGAGAGTTTTTATTTCCATGTCCAACTCCCGTCTCTACAGTGGCTACTTCACTTCCCGTAACTGTTACTATCTTGCTACACACTGTTGCTTAGTTACGTTGCTATGGTGACCACCTTTAGAATTCCCACAGAGACTCCCCTTAACTGTCATACACATACACATCACATTCACATTACAACATTCCTCCCCCCACAGTCCAAAACAAGTTTTTTTTTTGTTTTATATATATATATATATATATATATACATATATATATATATATACATATATATATATATATATATATGTACATATATACAACTACAAGGTAGGGGGTAGACTGCCCCTCCTCGAGGCACCTCAAAGGGATTATTCTGCCCCTGCATGAACGTAGTCTTTGAGATACATGGGTGCCTTCCTAACTCTAATAGGATACCGGCGCTCTCTTTCAAGACTCTGTTCTGACAGTACTGACTCTTCTGCCTCTGATGCCAAAATCTCAGGCCCAGTGTAAACTGGTTCCTGTGATTCCAGGGTTTTTTCTGGCCAAAATTTGGGCTGAGGCGGCCGCGGGGTGGGGGGGAGACTGCGTGTCAACCCCCAACAGCAACAGTGTTGCTGCAAATATGACGGGAGAGGAGGCTGCTTTTAACTTCTGACAGCTCTACATGCGCTACTTTTAAATATGCTAAAAATGCTAACGGACTTCGGGGTTTACTGACAGACATTTCACTGCACAAATCGTAGGAAAATAGACATCATACATTTAGATAAAATAAAAATCCTTAGGTCAATATAGAATATTTCTGGATAAAATACTACCAGCCGACTTTGATAAGATTGTATTGATTTATTTATTATATCCTGAGCTGTTGTCCGTCTGCACTGTTTCTACCTGTCCTCCTCATCCTCTCTTGCTCTTTTCTTATTAAAAAAGTCGCTGATTTTCCGCGACATTATGAGGTCTGTGAAGCATAAAATATGGGTGAAACTTTGTGTTTTTTATGCGAAATAATTCACCTCACCTGTTTCAAACGTGCCGCAGAGTCCTCCTGTCGCCAAGCAGCAAATGAAACCACCGCGGCGCTCTGCGCCAGTGAGGTGCGTTCGCGCTCAGCACAAGGTTTGACCGGAGCGGAGCCCCAATGAGCCCCGCGGGAACACAAGCAGCGCGTCAATGTCATTTTGCCACCCGGAGCTGAAATCAAACGCAACCTTCTGCTGCGGTCGAGTTGAACCGATTTGAAAACAGCGCCACTGAGCTTCCATAGAACTACATTGATTTTCCTGGCTGTAGCGTCTCAGGGAGCGAACTGGAAGGCCACAGGTTCACAGACAAGATGAAAAATTGTAATACTACAGAATTCAACACCAGACAACATGGCGGCACCCTGCAGTCAAATAAACAACTAACTAGACTATTGAATCAAAATAAGCAAGTAATCAAACTTTTTGCCACCGCCACCTTAATAACTCTGACAAACTGGAAGACCTGGAACAATACATCGACCACCTTTACGAGGAATACACGATGGGAAAACCGCACCAGAGATCCAACGCAAGCGGCACCTCATCCGCCAAACGCCGGCGTTCCCTCATAGATTCACCCACCCAGACTGACACTTCCAGCAACTACCCTGAGGTTAGTGACACTCTCATTTCCATCGAACAAAGACTTTCCGCTCTGGACAATAGGATCGGTCTAATCGAGCTAATACACAAAGAGTTTCAGGAACTTAAACACAGTTTGGAATACAGTCACGACCAGATCGACACACTAGTCGCGGAGAACAAACAGTTAAAAACCTCTGTACAATCACTCACAGAAAAATGCAACACCGTCACCAAAGAATGTACACTCATGAAAGAAACCATACTGGACCTGCAATCGCGATCAATGCGAGACAATCTGATCTTCTCTGGCATCCCAGAATCTCCCAGTCACTCCTCACCCGACCCAGAAACTGCTGTAAAGAACTTCTTAATCACCGAACTCAAGATTCCCTCTGACACCGCCGACCAAATCACTTTTCACCGCGTACACCGCCTCGGCATCATGAGAAAGGATCACAAACTCCCCAGGCCCATTGTTGTTAAATTTGAACATTACAAACACAAAGAACTGGTAAAGAAACAAGGAAGGGAGCTGAAGGGAACACATTATGGGATGAACAATCAGTTCCCACGCGAGATCCAGGAGAGACGCAAGACTCTTTTTCCCATACGGAAAAAATGTATCCAAGATGGAAAAAAGGGGTCGTAACCGTCGACAAACTGTTTGTAAATGGTCAGCTTTACCACGACAAAGCACTCACACCCTGGCTCTACTAAGGGACATATGTAGGCTAGTAAGACGCACCATAGTCTCTCCGTAGGCATACTGTAAATGTTTGTTTCTATGTCTCACATCTCACTTTCATGTTATTTATGGTACCTTTTTGTTTGTTTACATGTTTTCATGCGCTTCTCTTTTGTTTGTTTGTATGTTTTCATGCTCTCTTCTCTTTGTCACGTGTTCCTCACCCCCCCCCCCCCCCCCCCCCCCCCCTCTCTCACTCTCTCACTCACCTATACAATTCATCTTCATACATTGCTGTGTCAATTGGTAATGTCAAGCATTAAATTTGTCAGCTGGAACATATGTGGCATTGGAAATCAGGCAAAAAAAAAATAAAGTTATGAATCATCTTTCCAAAATACAAACAGATATTTGTCTATTACAAGAGACCCATTTAACTGACTCTAAAAGTACGGTGTTGAAATCACCTCAGTTCCCCCATATTTTCATATCCAATTATAACACAAGACAAAGAGGTGTAGCTATCCTAATTAGTAGCCAATTTCATTTCATCCACAATAATACAATCTCAGACTCAGAGGGACGATTTCTCCTTATTAATATCTCTATTCACGATGAATCCCTCACAATTGTCAATCTATATGGCCCTAACAAAGATGACCCATCTTTCTTCCATGACCTTTTCTCCCATCTCAACAATCTACCCAGCTCTAAATTAATTATAGGAGGAGACTTCAACACCGTGCTAGACCCACTACTGGACAGATCTTCCACTGTAGGTAATAGACCCTCACACTCAATAACCGTCTTAAACCAATATATGGAGGACTATGGCCTTGGCGATAGCTGGAGGCTCCACAACCCGAACAAAAGAGAATATTCATACTTCTCACACGTACATCACTCATCTTCCAGAATTGATTTCTTTCTAATCAGTAACTCCCTCCACTCAGACATTTCAGAAGCACAGATTCATTCCTGTACAATCAGCGATCATGCTCCAGTAACATTTAAGATTAACAGGAATTCACGTCACAAACCGCCCACCAGATGGCGATTCAATACATCGCTGTTGAAGGACAAAGAATTCGACAGTTATCTAAAGAGAGAGTGGAAATCCTTCCTGGAATTAAATGACTCCCCGAATACCCCCGCTACACTCAGGGGTTGAAACTAACTTTTTGGCTTACCAGACAACTGGCGAGTAGATGAAGTTTTTTACTAGACAAACAGATTTTTTACCAGACAAAAATATTAAATTGCCATTTGTTAGAATTACTTTTGCGAATGTCTGTCTAAATTGATTTTCAATCATAGTAATCGCATTGTGTCTCTTCTCTTCACAATATTTATTAGCAGCATATATACAGAAACATTTTACATGTCATACTATCGTCATACTATCACGGTGTGACTTGGAGCTTTCGTGAAAGGTAATGCTTTCTAGGGGTGCAACGGATCAAAAAACTCACGGTTTGGATCGTTTCTCGGATCAGAGTCACAGATCGGATCATTTTTCGGATCAGCAAAAAAAAAAAGACAAATGAACGTAACTTTGTCTTTCGTTTATTATGTAATTCTCTCTCCTCCCCTCCTGTCTCTGTCCCTTCAACCTCTGAGTCTCTCTCTCCTGTCTCATCCTCTGTTGAATTTTTAAAATGAAAAGTCTAAGTATACTACTGAGTCATGATAACTATAATTTGACCTAATATTTTAATGCCATGTTTAGTCACATTATTACTTATCCATCCAAACATCCAAATAATATTATTGATGGATAATTCATACTGTGACTGAACATGGCCTTAAAATATTCTGATTCATTGCATGTCCTTTCATTTTTCAGCCTAGGCTACATTTACAGTAGGTTACAGTTTAGCATCTCTATTGGCTATCTGTTGCATCTGTAGGCTCGTTCACTATTTTTGTCATTCTCTTAGCTTATTACAATTCTCATCTGTCCTCCTCTTTGCCTGATCATCCTCTGCCTTTCTTGCTGCAACAAATGATAACTTGGATTGATGCAGCCTCTTACCACTACGTTGCATCTTTGCTCCGATTCATTTAATTGCTGTTCTAAAAATAGACCTGCAGTCACGTCACGACCGTGTTTACTTTCGGTTTTAATGAAACGAAACTTAAGGAAAAAAGTATCGAGGACATGACCTCGGTGTCCTCAATGGTGGCTACGGCCCTGACCTCTTTCCTTCATCAGTATATTTGACAGGGAAGCCAAAATGCTACTATACAGGGGATTTAAATTACGCGGGGTGTTCAAGCTCCTCCGTTCCTCCGCTCGCCATGATGGGGCCTGAGACGAAAAAATAGTTTATAGGCTGCGGGAAAAAGGTCTACAAAGTACGAGCAACTAGCTGTGGGAAGTGGTGTTGATTTTCGCGGGATCATCTGGGATGACCCGCCTTACTCTGCCTCTGATTGGCTTACCCTGATTCCTCATTCCTCATGCCTAAACCTAACCGCCAACGAGAGGCGTCCATCCCAGAACTCACGGGAGACGTGTTAAGTTGCTCATCAAAACACACGACTTCCTGTTTTTGCTGCTTCACATTGAAAGCGTCTACACAAGAAAGATATGATGGGCTTATATTTTTTTAGATTACTCGCCAGAGTGGCGAGTGGTCTTCATAAATTACTCGACAAATACAAAAATTACTCGCATTTGGCGAGTAAAACAGCTTAATTTCAACCCCTGGCTACACTTCTCTGGGAAACTGGCAAGGCTGTATTAAGGGGCAGGATTATTTCATATTCATCATACAAAAAGAAGATAAACGCAGAATCGGAAATACATTTAGAGCGGAAGATAAAAGAACTTGAGAACGCGTACTCCTCCAACCCCACTGAGCAACAACTATGTGAATTACGCAAACATAAATTTGAATTAAATAATCTCATTAACAAAAAAACACAGTTTCTCCTTGAAAGACTTAGGCTTAATAAATTTCAGTACAGCAATAAATCCAGTAAATATTTGGCAAATTTAGTTAAACAAAATAAAGAAAAGTTGACCATTTCCACTATTAAGAACTCAGCAGGGAAGCCTCTTCATGACCCCAAGGAAGTCAACAACATATTTATGGATTTTTACAAAAAACTTTACAACTTCCCCACCTCACGCAAGAACAAATCATAACTCTAGACGAACCTTTATCCTAAGAAGAACTTTATAATGCACTAAAAAGCATTCCCAATAATAAAGCACCGGGGTCAGATGGCTTCCCTGCGGAGTTCTTTAAGCATTTGTGGAACACTTTCTCACCATTATTCATGAGACTGATAGCAGAATTCGCAACCACCTCTAAAATACCTCCATCCATGAACACCGCAATGATTACCCTCCTTTTAAAACCCAACAAAGACCCCGCTTATCCAGCAAACTAACGCCCACTATCACTCATTAATTCAGACATAAAGATCATAAGTAAGGCTCTTTCATACAGAATTGAAGGACTCATCCCTTTACTCATACACCCCGATCAAACAGGTTTCATTAAAGGACGACACTCTGCCACAAACAGTCGCAAACTAATTAATCTAATGCAGCTCTCCAAAAATCAGAAATCAAAAACTCTTATCATATCACTTGATGCAGAAAAGGCATTTGATAAGGTCAACTGGAACTTTCTGTTTGCTACACTACAAAAATTTGGTTTCGGGGAGTCATTTATTAAATGGGTAAGGGCACTCTATTCATCACCAATGGCCACTGTCACTACTAACGGGTTCACTTCACACAGCTTCACTCTACACAACGGAACCAGGCAGGGATGTCCACTCTCTCCTTCTCTTTTTGCACTATTCATCGAACCTCTGGCTGCAGCAATACGTCAAAACAACCGTATTAAAGGTATTACAACCTCTACTATAGAACATAAAATAATTCTTTATGCCGATGACATATTATTACTGCTTCAGGACCCCCGACCATCTATACAAGCATGTTTCTCAACCATTAAATCCTTCTCTGAACTCTCCAGCTACACAATTAACTGGTCAAAATCCACCATCTTACCACTCGACGCAGATGAAGGGGACGTGGATACCCTAGCGTCATCTTATCACCTCACCACAGGACATATTAAATATTTAGGCATCAACATATCCCCAAAAGCTGTCAAACTTACTCAATCTAAATTTCATCCCACTACTCAGATCTATACAAGATGATCTCAACCGTTGGACAAATCTCCCCATCTCACTTTCCGAAAGAATAGCAACAGTCAAAATGTCAATTCTCCCAAAAATAAATTACCTATTTTCAATGATACCAATCTTTCCAGATGCATCATGGTTCAAATCCCTCAATTCAGCTATCACAAACTTCTATTGGAAAAACAAAACACCCCGAATCAAAATCTCAACTCTGCAAAAACCAAAATCCAATGGGGGCCTGGAAGCCCCAAACTTCGAATTCTATCACTTATCCAATCAACTCAGATATCTCACTAAATGGTTTAACCCACCGGAAAATGATCCCCACTGGTACGAAACAGAACAGGCTCTTTGCAAAGACGTATTACTCTCGGACCTCCCATTCATCAGTCACGTCATCAAACGACATCAGTGTTTCCAGAATACTACCATAGCCTCTACTCTGACAGCCTGGTGGAAAGCAACTCACATTACTAACTACACGGGTGTCCCATCACTCCACTCACCAATCTGGAACAACCCAGATTTTTCAGTAAACAATAAATCACTACACTTCACATCCTGGAAAGAGAAAGAAATCACACATCTCCATCACATCATCGAAAACAATACATTCATTGAGTTTCAACATCTCGTCCAGAAGTTCGGCATTAGAAACACACAGTTCCTGCAATACCATCGGTTAAAATCAGTCATTACATCCAAACTCTCCACAAGTCTCAGTAACCTAACTTACTCAAACCCCATGGACAATATTTTTAGTATCTCAGGACAAACGAAAATCATATCAAGAATCTATATATTTCTTAGTAATTCAAATAATTCGATAAGTCTCCCAGTCTCCAAATGGGAACAGGACCTCTCCATCCAAACAGATGCCGACTTCTGGACTCAGATTTGTAAAAATAACTTTAATATATGCAAAAACATAAACCTGCAACTCATACAGTATAAGGTCATTCACAGAACACATTACACTGGTGAGAAATTACACAAAATTGGATTCATTGACTCAGACAAATGCATGCAATGTTCACGAGATACTCCAGACACTCATATCCGCGCTTTCTGGTACTGTTTACCCATCAAACACTTTTGGATTCAAATCACAGAACAGTTATCCCACATACTGGGCTGCCACATCCCCTTTCCTCCCAAACTTATTTTGTATATATCTTCTATATCTTATTCTGTATTTTAGGAGACCTAACAGGATTACAACTACACAATACATCATCCAATATCCTCCTGACTGCTCTCACTATTGCCAAGAAGTCCATCCTTTTAAACTGGAAATCTAGAAGTAGCGTCAACACCCTGCAGTGGAAGAACCTCCTAGTGGATCATATATCCTAGGAAAAAATGTCTGCATCCATTAACAATAACACCTCAGACTTCGAAAAAACCTGGTCCTCTATCATTAATAAATTAACCTGATCGCCTGTTTTCCGACCCACAAAGAATTACTCGCAACAAATCCAACACTCCAACATGTAACCTCACTCCCCCCCCCCCCCCTTTTTTTCCCCTTCCCCTTCCTTCGTGCTTTTTTTTCTCTCTCTCTCTCTCTCTCTCTCTCCACGTAGTTATTTCCTTATAATCCCATTTTACTATATTAACATCTGTTTATACCTACTTATCAATGTATTTTTTAATTTATTTGTTGTTGTTTTTTTATTTATTTATTTATTATTATTTCTTTTTTTTTTTCTTTTTTTTGCCAGTTGAAAGATTGTACTAACTCTGCGACAAACAGAATACACTGTACATAAACAGCCATACCCTTCACTACCTCAACACATAAATAGAATACACATTACATAAGCAACCATACACGCCATAACCATAGTACATTACCAGTGCCCTCTAACTCCTGCTCTCACTAATCTGTCCACTCTGCCTTAGCTGTATCTGCTTTTCTGTGTGGCCCTCCCTTGCCCATGCCTGCTTTCCCCCCCACCGCTTCTAACTCACTATCACTATCTCCAACAGCTGCCCCCTAAACTTAAAAGGATTAAATAAAGGGGATAGAAAAAAGGGATGGGTATAGAAGAGAAAGAGAGGAAAGTAAACAATTATTGAAAATTAACTAATTAAAAAATGAATTTCTCCCCCCCCCCCCTTTTTTTTATGCTCTCTTTTTCCTCTCCTTCCCCGTTATCTCCACTGTTTCTCTCTTTTCTCTGTACTTTCTCTTCCTCTTCTTCTCTTTCCCTCATCATAGAACAGCACTTTAACTTTCTTTTCTTCCCCATCTCACTTCCATCTATCTCTCTTTGCTTATGCTCTGTCCTGAGCACCAGTTGCTCCAGTTCCAAAACATCGACTTCCACACACACACACACACACACACACACAGCTCAACACATACACACTCTGATGGACGCGCACACATACATGTTTACTACCCTCCACCATATGCGTATCCATATATGTACAGCACTGTTTGCACCAGTTTAACACTTGTCCTCGCATTTTTTTTTTTCCTGTCTAACCCTTCAATAAGTCGTTGTTGTTATTGTTGTTTTGTTTTTGTTTTTCTTTCTGTTGTTTTGTCTTTGTATGTTTTTGTTGTTCTCCACTTGTCTTGTATTGGCATCACTTAATAAAATAACATTTAAAAAAAAGAAATCAAGATTCCAGCGCGACGGCGGACAATTTCAGCGAGGCGGCCGCCTCAAAATTTATAATGCAGAAAAACCCTGGGTTCAGAGTTCCTCGGAAAAGTCTCTTCCACAAAACTGGATCCCCCCGGTGTCTGATCATAACATGGGCGAATTTGATCCTGATGCCTTTTCACCAGCTTGTCGTCCTGTGTTTTCGCCTTCCATGAAACCGGACCGGTCCTCTCGACCAGAGTTGCAGGAATCCACTTCTGACCTGCATATCCTCTCACATAGACTGAATCAGACTCTGTGATTCTCCGATCCCTTGCATGCTTGTCGTGCTGTTCTTGTTGTTTTGCCTGGTTCTGTCCCACTCTGCCTGCTAGTGAAGGGCGCACTAAGTCAAGCTGGGTCCTTATCCTTCTGTTCATGAGCAGCTCAGCTGGTGTTGCTCCGGTATTGGTCTGAGGAGTTGAGCGGTATTTGAATAGAAACCTGGCAACCTTTGTCTCCACACTGCCCTCCCCCATCTTCTTGATGCCCTCTTTAAACACTCACAACACGCTCAGCACAGCCATTGGAGGATGGATGGTATGGAGCAGTGGTCACATGCTTTATGCCATTCTTTTTTAAGAAGATTTTGAACTCTGCACTCACAAGACTTGGCCCATTGTCACTGACAAGCACAGCTGGGATACCATGAGTGGCAAAGATGCTTCTGAGTGTCTCTGCTGTCCTGGCTGATGTGATGGACGGCATTGGATGAGCTTCAGTCCACTTTGAGTAGGCATCAATTACAATGAGTGTTGGGACCCACAGATGAAGTCATTCATTGTGGATTTCAAAATGGACTCTGAACTGAACTCAGTGTCCCAGAATTCCCCATTCTTCACACCTAGGTGCAAAATTCAGCTTTGAGCTACTATTGGTCAGGGTGACAGACCCCCCTCTGATCAGAGAGTCAAAACTCCAGCGCCTTCCTTTGTTCTCTCTCTTCTCCACAAGCTCTCTTCTCCACAGGCTTCTCTTCTCCTCCAACTTCTTATCCTCAAGGGCTCCTCTCCATCTCCCCCCCACGGGGCTGCCTGCCCTCAAGATCTCTTCTTCTGGGCCTAACAGCTGCGGAGAGCTGCAAGCTTCATTTGCAGCAGGCCCAAAGAACTTCTCCTCACTGCAGCGACACGAGGTCCTGCCAGTATTCCTGATCAGTTAGCACCAGCAGCTGCGACGCAAAGCTTGCCAGCTAACTTTACAATCTGAGGAACACCAAGCAAGTTAGCACTGAGCTGCTATCCCTGCAAAGGAAAGGAGCGAACCGTTTCCTCCTCTGCCGACTTTCATCAGTCCTTGCACAGCAAGAACAGCGTTCAACATTGGAATCCCAACGTTCTCCTGCAACCACCAGCACCTTTTCTTCAAAGACTGGTAACGTTGAACTGGGCTTAGATAGCATAGCATAGCACGGCTAAGCACAGGACTTTAAACTCTGGTTGATGTCATGCATATGTGTTCCATTTATGTGTGTCCACTGTTTGAGTGTTATTGTGATCTCAGGTCAGGTTATTGGTAGTTTGCTTTCCTAGATGGCTAATTCAACGTTAGTCGAATGATGCTTCACACAGACTCAGGGTCTTTGCATGCAACTAACCATTTTCTATAACCTGGCATCACGTCACACACACACACACACACACACACACACACACACACATTCCTTGAGCCTGGAGCATATCACACCCACATGTGATATCAGTGACCACCATTGTTTCTTTGTTCTGCCAGACACACACACACACACACCTGTATATAGTACATGTTAGTTAGTGTGTTTTAATCTTTGTGTTAAATAAAAGACTTTTGAACCCACGTGTTGTCTATTTAATATTGTACAAGAGTGAGTGTTGCCAACCTCTACTCTGTCAAGAGCTCCAAAATCCTTCGACCATTACTAGCTGTTATGGTAATATTGGTTGTAGTTATTAAGTTAATTATTAATCAGAGTTACAAACAGTTTAGTACCTTTTCTGAGACTGATTTGGTGAATTGGCTATATTTTCCCTTCTTCAAGGGTGGTGCCCCAAGGTGATCTAATGTAAATTGGATCTTATTAGTAATCAGAATTAATAATTATCCCTGATAATCATTAATTATTATTGATAGCCAAATTTAACCCAAAACTCTTGCATGAAGCACTACATTATGGTGCCTCGTGTGATGTGAGCACAACATGAGGAACATCTTACCCAGTACGGGCCCACAAAAATCCACATGCAGTCGCATCCATGGTTGGTTGGGCCACTCCCATGGATGCAATGGTGCAGCTGCTGGGGCAGCTTGGTTGGACTGACAGGCATGACAGTTGCGCACCGTTGCTTCTAACTCTGCATCCATGTTTGGCCACCACACGTAGCTACGGGCCAACATTTTCATCCTGGAGGCCCCAGGATGTGCTTCATGCAGCTCTTTCATCATCAGCTGTCGGCCTTGTGGTGGTATTATCACCCTGCTTCCCCACAGGATGCATCCCTCTTCCACACTGAGTTCATGTTGTCGTCTGATATACGGCTGCATGTCTGGGTCAGTGCACTCTGCAGGCCAGGAGCCCCGCAGCAGCCACTGGTGCACTCTGGACAAAACTGGGTCACGCCGGGTCCAGTCCCGGATTTGTTTTACTTGCAACGGAGTGCAGTTCATATGCTCCATGAGCATTACTACTTCTTCCTCTTGTGTCGTGACAATGCCTGTGTTTGGCAATGGGACTCTGCTCAGTGCGTCTGCGTTTCCATGTTTTGAGCCCTCCTTGTATTCCAGTGTATACTCATATGCTGCCAGAAGCAAAGCCCATCGCTGCATTCTAGCTGCTGCCAGCTGTGGAATGCCTTTTTTTTCTCCCAAGAGGCCCAGCAGTGGTTTGTGGTCTGTCACAATGGTGCAGTGTTTTCCAAACAGATATTGGTGAAATTTTTTAAGGCCGAAAATAATGGACAGAGCCTCCTTCTCTAACTGGGAATAACCCCTTTCTGCTGAAGACAGTGACAATGACATGTATCCAATGGGTCTGTCTGTGCCGTCTGAGAAACGGTGAGACAATACAGCTCCAACACCGTAAGGTGATGCATCACAGGACAAGTAAAGGTGCTTTGAGTTATCAAAATGCACCAACAGCTGATCAGACTGGAGACTTTTCTTTGCCGCGTCAAAAGCCTGGCTCTGCCGGCTCCCCCATCTCCATTTGGCTGCCTTTCTCAAGAGTTCATGCAGTGGCTCTAATACTGTCGAGATGTTTGGCAAAAACCTGTGGTAGTAATTGAGCATGCCCAGGAAAGATTTTAGCTGAGTCTGGTTTGTTGGTTGTGGAGCATTAACAATAGCCTTGACTTTGTCTGCAATTGGATGAATCCCTTTTTGGTTAATTCGGTAACCCAGGTACACTACCTCTTGTGCCATGAATACACATTTGTCTCTCCTCAGACGCAGACCAGCAGCGGACAACCTCTCCAGCACAGCGCCTAGGTTCTGCAGGTGACTGGCATCATCATTTCTGTCACTAGGATGTCATCCACTCTCACGATCACCTGAAGAAGTCCTTGTAGTAGGTTATCCATGGTGCGCTGAAATATCCCAGGTGCTGATGACACCCCATATGGGAGCCAGGTGTACTGATACAGACCGCGATGTGTGTTGATGGTGGTGAACTTCCTGGATTTTTTATCTAGTGGGAGCTGCTGATAGGCTTGAGACATGTCTAATTTTGTGAATTTCTGTCCACCTCCTAATACAGCCAACAGGTCCAGATCCATGACTTCCTCCGCACCTGAAACATCCTGTTAGTTTTGGTCTGTCTGCTGCCGCGGGCTGCACTTTATGCACTGCTCCTTCCAACACCGTTTGTTGTAACTCCGCTACATCTTTTGCTGCCATTTCCATTGACGTCGCTAGCTCCATCGCCCTGGCCAACGTCAGTCTTTCATCAGGTTCCGACAACAAACGCCGCTGAATGCGATCATCGTTAATGCCACACACCAGCCTGTCTCTGATCATGTCATCCAGCGCCGGCCCAAACCCACAATGTTCTGTCAGCCTCCTCAGGTCAGCCACAAAAGCAGCAACAGACTGTCCTTGCTGTCTTAACTTAGAGTGAAACTTAAAACGTTCCACAATGAGACTGGGCTTGGGTGTAAAATGCCCGCTCAAAGTATTTAGTAAATCAGCCAAGGAGAAACCCCCGGCTTACCAGGCTGACATAGGTCCCGTAACACGGCGTAGACTCTGCCTCCACATGCACTCAGGAAGATGGCCCGTCTCCGTCCCTCATCCGAAATAGCATTGGCCACAAAGTAAAACTCCAGGCGCTCCATGTACTGCTGCCAGTCATCCGAGTCCGGGTCAAATTCATCTATTTTACCGAATGTTGCCATTTTCCGTTATTTCCAAGTGCCGAAAATCTTCACTCGGTACAGGCTGATTAATCCAAACGTCCCACCAACGATCGTTTGTAGTCCGATTTATCCTCGTCGCCAATGTAATAACCTCAAGTCATAAGGATGAGCTTGATCTCAAAGTTTCAGTTTAACTGAGAGTTTTTATTTCCATGTCCAACTCCCGTCTCTACAGTGGCTACTTCACTTCCCGTAACTGTTACTATCTTGCTACACACTGTTGCTTAGTTACGTTGCTATGGTGTTGCTAACTGTCATACACATACACATCACATTCACATTACAACAATAATAGCTATCGAAACAGCCAGTTAGCTAGCTAGCTAACCCTCCTGTCATTACTTCGAAAGACCAACAGGGGTCGGAGTCCCAGAATCCTCAGCCTCTGGAGTGGATTCCCGCAATGCAATAGAATTTGAGACGGTGGGCGGCGGACATGTCGGCCACTTCTCCTCTGTCAAGCTTGTCCACAGACGAGCTAATTCAAAACATAACTGAAGCTGGAATACAAATAAATGCGCTACGCTCACGTACAGAGCCCCTGCAGACTTTGGGAGTGCACCCCTTTTTTTCCTCCACAGTCGAAGTGAGGCATGGCATCTCTGTGAGTCAGCATGTTGTAGGTGCTGCTTGAGTAGCTTAAAGATGGTTATGTTTGGTAGTTTCATCATTCGATTGTAATATGAAGTCACTGTCCACCCTAAATAATTTTGCATGGTTGCTAGCTGCCATTTGTGTAAATGTTCTACATTAATTAAGCTTTTTATGCAATGTGGATGATGTAACGTCGGCGAGTTGTTAGCTAGCTAACTATTCGGTTTGATGTGTGTTAGCTTCGTTTCGGGATTTTGTACTCCGTGTCCAGCCGCTCAGGCGTTTTAGTTCAAGTGGTGGTCGTGTTAATTGGTGACTTTATCACATTTCATTATGTTACGGGAGGCGTATGAGTCGTGGTTACTGTAACTCGGACATTTATCAGAGGTGAGGTAGGAGAACACAAGGTAACGGTCGCCAGTTAAACCGCTACACCAGCGGGTGGCACGGAATGACGGCCGCATTGTTGACTGTTTAAGTGACATAAGAGCTAAGTTGAAGTGTGCCTTTTCCCCGTGGTGGTTGTTCGCTCATTGTTTTGTGTGCGCGGTTTTCACTACTGCTAAAGCGGACCGCCTGGGTCAAATGCCCGACTAATGTGTGTGCGTTCATGGGGGCTTTGTAGACGTACGTCGCCTCCATAGCGGGCCATGTTAGGTGGCACAGCTCCACGGATGTGCATCTCCCACCGCTGTTGTGTCAGATCCAGGTGTCTCCTCTCCCTGTCATAGAAGGCTGCCTGACCGTGTGTGTGTGTGTGTGTGTGTGTGTGTGTGTGTGTGTTTTGTGTGTGTATATTTACATAAGGTATTTGTGTGTGTATATTTACATATGGTATTGTACCTAACAGTGAAAGGTCATTTATTTTTTACCAGCACACCTGGCACATGTCTCTAAAGCGAAAATTTAAAGCAGAGCGAGCACCACTTGTCAGTGACAATGAGGTCAAAAGGCTGAAAGACACGTTTGGCCACACAAAGCAGTCCAAAGCCACCAGTGTACCTGCAAGTTTGGGTCGAAAGCCAGCCAATCAAACATTTATAAGTCCATTGCCATGTGTATAACCTATTTTGTTTTAATCACTTAATCATCACCTTTTCAGTTATTGTAAAGCAATTGAATGCAGATACTATAGACATAAATCTTTTATATACAAAATATCTACAGAACACTACACTTAGTGTAACGATGGGAGTGGAGTATATAAGTGTACACTTGGTTTTAAAATGTTAATACAGTTCAGTGGATGTTTTTATTTAGAGTAGATAGAACAAGTGTGCAGTCTTTTAGCATGTATCTGTCTCTGTCCTTGTGCCAAAGGAACTTTGTGTTGGGGAGGATTCAACATCTGTTGAGGCCCATGTGAACGTGCTGCAAAGGGAGTGTCGGAAGACACATCCAGACATCTTGACTGTCAAAGACCGCATGACACAGATGTTCTCCTGGAGACGTCGTGAAATTATGGAAGGAGTGCCCGTGGAGGATGTACTCAACAAATACCCATATTTAAGGATACCTGCCGGGGTAAGTCTTCTGTAAATACAGTGAATGTTATTGAGTATTATCAATCTGTAATGATGTTGGATATAGTGAAAGTGAAATTGAAGGCTTATTAATTTTTACCACTGAAAAAAGTAAAACAAAAAGAAATTCTATGAGTTGATATCGTTTAAGGCGACAGCATTAAAGCTTACTTGAGTGACACACAGAATGCTAATAATAATGTTTTCATATATGTATTCTACAGGTTTTTGACTAGGTTGACTGAATCCATCCTTCAACACATAGCTTCTGTCATCGCTTCAGGGAGGGCTTCGCCACTGTTTTGCCAAATGTGCTGAAACTTGCTGAGGGAAAATCTCTCCTTGCAAAACAGTACACTGATGCAAGGCAGGATGCCCTAGCTGAAGATCTGCCAGGTAGCTAAGTCACCTTATTAAGTAGGTGAATGTGAAAATTGTAGGTTATTGTGAAAGTAGCATGTTTTTCTGCATTGCAGGTATCGACTTTAGGGCTGGGCTTATTCTCTTACCATCGTTCTTCAGAGAAAAGATCGAACAGTGCATCACTGTGAAAGAGGTAGGCATCTGAGTCGCCTTATACTGACCTCATGTATGAGTATTTAAAGATATCTTGGGTTTAGGAATTAACTGACTCTTCTGATAACTGATGGGCCTGATTTAATCCTAATTAAAGTCCTCCTTTTTTTTGATGTCTTCAGCTGGTATTAGTATTTTGTTTGTTTGCTCTTTAAATAGGCTTTATGCACAGCTCCACTACTTCCTGAACCTAAGCCAGCTCCTTTATTTCCTCTTACATTATTGGACAAATTGGCAAATTATTGGACAAATTGATTGCCAGGTGTGTCTGACCTCAGTTCTAGTCACAACAATGGTCAGACACACCTGGATCAGTTTGTCCAATAATGTAAGACAGGAAATAAAGGAGCTGGCTTAAGTTCAGGAAGTAGTGGAGCTGTGCATAAAGCCTATTAGTGAGATAGAGAGCCATAAAATCCTCCTGCTTACAGGGAGTTTCCAATGTAAATTTGATGGATTTATCCAGAAAAAAATATGGCTAACTGTAAGAATAACTAATATATGGAATTTGTAATATGTAAATTAAACTGCGGCTGTAGCTCAGTGGGTAGAGCAGGTGACCAGCTACCAGAAGGTCGCTGGTTCGAACCCCGGCTCCCCTGGGCGGAACTGAGCTACATGCCGAAGCATCCTTGAGCAAGATGCTGAACCCCTAAACTGCTCCTGATGCACAGTTGGCACCTTGCAAGGCAGCCTCTGCCATCAGAGGGCCCTGGATGAACTGGCGTCTCATCCAGGGGTGTACCCTGGCCTTCGCCCTGTGTGAGCTGGATTTGGCCCCAGTAGCCCTGCAACCCCCGAAAGAGGGGATAAAAGCGGCAACACCCCACGAACCCAATAGGGACGTAGCGGACAAGAGAATGAGATGAGATGAGAAATTAAACTGTTCAAAGTGTGGCACAGATTTAAATTGACTTTTCACCTTTCATTTTTTACACACTATTTTACTATAGTTTTTTTGTCCCAGAAACTTTTTCTCATATATAAAAATCTAATTTTTTTACAGAATGGATATGTACTCGCCAAATAAATTATTGTAAATACATTTTTTTTTAAAAAAGGACTAGTTAACTTGTAATTGCTTCTCTTACATGTTTTTCTTCTATGTAGGGGGACCCTGCTACACTCCATCCAACCATACAACTGACTGACAATGACTGGAAAATGGCAATCACAGCAAGAGGACTCAGTGTGGTCAAAGCAGATGGAGTAGATGTGTGCCAGTGTGCAGGCCTTGATGAAGCCTCCATAACAGCCTTCAGTATGTATTTGTTTTCAACATTGCATACCCACGGCACCTGAGAGGCACATTCGCCTTCCTCCAGAGGCGTATTGTTGGTATTGTGGAAGAGGGAGACAAGCCCCTGCCAGTGACAGTACTTCGCGTGATTAACCGTCTGTGCTAGATCATCATACCTCAACTAGGGATGGGTACCGAATTCTGTACTTTTATTGGTACCGACCGAATTCCCCCCGAGGTACCGAGTATTGTGATTCACGTGAAGTCAATCAGGACCACATTTCGGTACCTGAAAGCCCCTTCACGGGCATCAGTTAGAGCAGAAGTCGCGGCGACGGCAGTGGATGCAGAAGAGCACTGTTTTCGAGAGCTTTAAAACGCAGGCCACTACGACTCACACAGCAAGCACCGTAGCAGCCGGCGGCTCATCACCTGCAGCCAGCATCGCGGGAGAAGATCCGCCGCCAAAAATCGATGACAACGCCTACGATCACGACTCAATTAGCGAGGCATCATCATCAAGTTCGTCAGCTCCAGGTAGGCTAAATAATGAGCTAAAGTGACTTTGCAATTTGATTAGCATTTGTTGTTATAATCGGCTCAGTTCCACGTAACGTAATGTTACACTCTTATGTTGATCTACAGGTCCGTCTGCCCTATTCTCTACCCGCCCCTCAGTTACAGTGAGAACTGCAACGGTGACTCCATTCACAAAGGCTAAGGAGACACAGCTGGGGACACAGTCAGCATGGAACGGGCTCGGCTCTTGCCAGATAAAGTAGATATGCTCGTGTTCCTTAAAAAGAATTGTTAAAGATGTGTGGTATAGTTCTTGAATGGGTGGTTTGTTTTAGTTTCTAATGTGAAAAATGTTATAGAGTCATTTATTTTCACTATTTATTTTTAAGTTATTTACTTTCCCCCACACACATTTTTCTCAAGTTTTCTTAAGTTTTATGTTGGAGTTCCTTGATGTTTTTGAGAAATAAATATTAAAAATTCAGAAGTTTTGACAATTTTTTTTATATACAAAATAACTTTAATTACCACACATATACGCAAAAAAGTACCGAAAACAGGTACCGATATATACCGGTACCGATTCGCAGGTACCGAGTATCGGTACCGTATCGGTTCAAATGTGAAAGGTACCTATCCCTAACCTCAACTGTACCAGTGCCCAAAGTGCACTCGAAGGACGCGTACTCTGATGAAGTTCATTCAACATGTTGGACTTGTTCATGCACATGAGCCAAATTTCAGTATCACCTGTGGTGTGGGTGATGTCAGTCAACTTAACTCAACGTGTCTCTGAGGTAGGGTTGCACGATTATGGCCAAAATGATAATCATGATTATTTTTATTAATATTGAAATCAAGATTATTAATCACGATTATTCATTATGTTAGGTAAAACATATCTTTTTATTGCACTTTCTTTTTTAAACAAACCGTATGTGAACAAGGCTTCAAATTGAAACTTAAAATGATAATAAATCATAAATAATAAAATAAAATGTACCCAAGACAAATGGCAAAAAAATAAATATGCCATTGCAGAGTGCAATCATAAAGGGCAAACAAATGAAAAAAATTAAGCCTATGCAGAAAAGGCACATACTACAAGGAACAGGAACATACTACAGGCCTACAGATTCTTGGAGAGAAACACCAGCCTGTCAACATGTTCTGGCTTCAGAGCCGCCACTGGGGTAGGCGTAAACATGTGACGTGACGTGAAGCACGAAGTTGGGCAGTGAACAGTGACAACAAATTTGTCTTCAAAATAAGAGCTTTACATTGCACCCCATTGGATTTTAGAACTGGTTTCTCAGCGGGGGCTTTTAATTTGAAAGTAGCGACCATTCGTAGCTTGCCGCTACACAACAAGCTGACAGCAGCTACTAGCTGTTTGGTTGTGTCTGCTAGCTGTCAGCTACAGAGACCGAGGAGACGCTAGCATCTCCCGGATCTCAGCGGCTTTCCAGTTGCTCATCTTGACGTCCGTGGATGAAGTGATGGACTGATTGCTGTGATCAGCTGATACTGTCTGCTTCCGACATTGCGTCTCACTCTCACACTGTTGAATATAATTTGAGGCTGCCGCTGCTGCAGGGTGCGCTCGCTTGCTATTTAGGCAGCTTAATAAAGCCCTAACCTGTCGTTCGCCCCCTGGTGGTTGGCTGACTATTGGGGTGAGAAAGTGCTTGATTTGATATGCAACAGAGCCTGCTTGTTAAATGTTAATATCGCGACGATCATCTTAATTTAATCGTGGCAGCCAAAATCGTGATCGTGATTAAAATTCGATTAATTGTGCAGCCCTACTCTGAGGTGACTGTAGACAACATCAAGTATGCTGTTAGAGATGTGTTGACAATAGATCTTATACATGTTGAAAAAATTCTGGTGTTTGGGCAGATCAAATACAGTCTTAACATTGATACCATGTGGATGCTCTGCAGTAAAATTTTGCTTCCATTGTCCTTTGACATGCATTTTCATGCATATCGTGTAAAAGTAGACAGTGACTGGATTTTGCTCAAACCCAGAGATGAGTTGAACCACATGTCACTTGACACATATATATAGTTGATGATAATTTGTATGTCGGATTGAGGCATCTAGTATGAATGCTTGCAAGCTTTTGACAAGGGTATGTAAATGGAAGGCTTAGTGTTGTACAAGTATTAGGAGTGAGAATATTTATCCCCCTTTACACTTAAATGGATTCTAGTATCCTGTCCAGATTATTGATTTGTGTTTTATGTATTCAAAATACAAATTTGCACACTGATCATCAAGTAAGGTTATAGTCATTCAGGGTTTCCTGAATACACTGGGGGAAACCCTGGTCATTGTTGCAAAGAGGGACAAAAATAAATATGAAAACAAGTCTGCATGAAGTGTCAGGATACATGGATGTGTTGAACTGCTTGAGTGTTTTGCATTTAGGACTGATTTATGAGCGGCTCATTGGGCCTGATGCCTTCAGTTTTTGTGCTTAAGAGCTTAAACAATTTAAACACGTCCCAAATGTTGTTTCATACTGAATTTATATTACAGTTCTAAAGATGAGTTTGGTTAATATTGTGTGCTTTATACCTGGAATGTCACATTTTGTGGTTATGTGATTAAAGAAATTCAAAAGTGGTTAATGAAATTTAATTGGTTTATGAAAATGAACTGAAAATCGTTAACATGTAAATATTGATTTTGTTACAAGATGTAAAAAAAATTGTTTGAATAAATTGATCTGAATCTGAATGATTGTCAAGTCTTTTGTCTCAATTTAAAGGTATGTTTTTGCCTCATAAAGGTACAAAATGGCGTGTCGCTCCAGTGGTACCCTATCACGGTACAAGCACTGTACCTTTCTAATCAGTACATTTCTGTACCAGGACAAAAAGGTACATTTTTGTCGCTAGGGGTGCACAAATGTTTCTTTAGAGGTAAAAACAAGCAGGTACAAAAATGTACTAATTTTAAAGGTACAGTGCTTGTACCGTGATAGGGTACCACTGGAGCGACAAAGCATTTGTACTCTTTTAGGTACAATCCTGTACTTTGATTTCTTAGTGTGCATACTACTCACTGAATGTCACCACAAAGTTCATTTTTTGTATTCTTATTTCAAATATATATATTTTCACTCATACGCCCATTTTATTGTAGTGGGGCCTATATATCATATCAATATAGTACAGTATCTCATATAGGATCATATTATTATTATATTATTTATTATATTACTATTTATTATATTATTATCAGGTTTGCTCCAAACATTCTTATTCAATTTCTTAGTCGCCTGAAAGATTATCTAGAACTCCTTCAGCCTCTTAAAATCACAATATATAAATATAATAATCAGTTATTTTGCAAGCTTTACTTAGTATTACAACAACCTCTTGCTGTGTTGTTACTTTAGTTTCTTTAGTTCTCTTTTTTTTTTTCTTTCTCTTTTTCTAGTCCAATACCACACAGGAATTACATGGAAGTCCAATACCACACAGAAATTACATGGAAAACAGGCGCCCCTCATGGACCCTTTACACACGTGAACTCACTACCACACAGGAATTATGTGAGCAACCTAGGTTTCACAATAGAGCAAATGATTCATAACACTGTACTTACTTATTAGATGGAGCGTCCGCTGTCCGCCACCCGTGCCTGACTTCAGGCGGGATCCAGTCCTCCGTTTGTCAGAGCGGAACTTTCCCTGAGTCTCCTTGAAACTCCTGCCGACAGTTAAACCTTCAGTCCAGGCTCAGGCGTCAATCAGCGGAGCGTCCATCCCATCCTCGTCGCCAAATTGTAAGGGAAATTCTCCTAGTTGAAGTAGAGAGTTGCTAATTCTCTGAAGAACTTCAGAATCAGTATCATGAATCAGATCTCTTTAATACATGCTGCATGGAGAGAAGACCCAAAGTGTTCTCTCCAGTCTTCCAAATGTTTCTGCCTTAAATACAGTGGTTGCATACTTTATGTTAGGTTTAACACTAATAAAATACACACAAACAGACACGGACTCAGAGTTTGTCTTTCTTTGCAAAGGGGAAGTACAGGTGTCAGCACTGTGAGTCTGATCAGCAGTCTTCCAACGAGCTCTCCCCCATGCATAACTTTTATTCACAGACAACTGGGCGTGATCGTATATCATTGGTGTAACACAGAGCACAGAGAACAACTTGTTGAGTGTTGTGTTCTGTAACGCTGTTACGTTGGAGTGTCACTAGATGGCACCACTGAATATGACAGGACTATGTAGGTATGTGAGGAGAAGAAGAAGGAGCTGTTGTTATGAAGCTGTACTTCCTGCTGAGTATGTTGAGTATGTTGAGTAAAATCCCTTGAGCTAACAAGTCGGTCTTCCATTCTTCACTACACCATAATTGGCGACGAGGATTTCGACAACGACGACGAGATGTCTGTGCACGTTCCTGCGCCTGCAATGTTTTTGCCCTGTCCGGGAGAGCCGGCTATGCCGTTCGATATGTGGCTCCGTATCTTCAACAACTACTTGGTAGTTATAAATGCAACTGGGAACTCTTGGCCAACAGCCCGCAAGAGAGCTACTTTACTTCATTGCCTTGGCGCTGAGGGGCAGAGGATCTTCTACTCGCTGCCAGATACGGGTACAACTTTCGAAGATGCTGTGACAGCGCTAGAGAAACACTTCTTGACCAAAGTTAATGTCGTAGTGGAGCGACATGCGTTCCGACAACGATCACAACTTCCACACGAGATGGTAACTCAGTACATAGCTGCCCTCTGTGCACTTTCTGTTAAATGTGCATTTGATGCAAATACAGACGAAATGATTCGGGACCAGTTGTTGGAACACCTGCAGTGTGACAAAATGAGAGAGAGACTGTTGTTAGAGCCCGATTTAACTTTGGAGAAGGCTACTACATTAGCAACACAGATGGAAGCTGCTACAGAGCAGGCTAACAAGATCAAGTCAAACGGTGCTACAGTGCAAGCTATACAATCCAAGCCTCTCAATGTGAAATACAAAAAGAACTATCGCCCCGCTGCTACAGCTGCTACTGTACCTTCCTCCCAGCGCAAATCTTGCTTCAGATGTGGCTCAGATAAGCATTTAGCAAATTCCTCTCAGTGCCCTGCAGCAAAAGTACAGTGTAAATCCTGCCGTAAAAAAGGACACTATGCTAGGGTGTGTCGCTCAGCCCCATTCAGTGATGTGCATGAAGTGCAGTTACCTGATGTCACCATACTGTACCTGGAGAATTCGACACATGCCCCAAAGAGACTGCTATGCGATGTTAATGTTGCCACTTCTACTACTCCTGCTGTGTCAATGCAACTTGTTGTTGATACTGGTTCTGCTGTGTCAATACTGCCACGCCACATCTACCAGACATTCTTCCGAGACAACCCACTGTCTGCAGCCTCTACCAGGCTGGTGACCTATACAAGAGACAATATTCCTGTACTGGGATGTCTGCATGCTCAAGTACACATGGACAACACCTCTGCTGCAGCAACATTCTTCATAGTGGAGAGAGGGACGGCACTGCTAGGTATGGACTTATTCACTGCCCTGGACCTGTGCATCAGAGGGGATACTGTCCTCACCTCAGCCTCACCGGTGATGTCTACAAACACTACAACACCTACTGCTCCTGACATGGGGTGTGCAAAGAACTTTATGCATAAGGTTAAGCTGGATGCCAACATCACACCTGTGCGTCAGAAGCTGCGGCGTCTGCCTTTTGCAGTCAGAGACTCTGTCTCTGCTGAGCTCGATCGCTTGCTAAAGGCTGGCGTCATAGAGAAGATCGATGCTTCTGCCTGGGTTTCCCCCATCGTGGTCACTGCTAAGAAAAATGGTGGAATCCGGATGTGTGCTGATCTACGGGAACCAAACAAGGCGGTGGTCACCGACAGCTATCCACTACCTCACATCGACGAACTGCTGGCCAACCTGCGAGGAGCTAAGGTATTTTCCACGATTGATTTGGCAAATGCTTACTATCAGTTGCCTCTCCACGAGGACAGTAGAGACATTACTGCCTTCATTACACATGAGGGTCTCTTCAGGTTTTGCAGGGTGCCCTACGGCCTGGCGTCGGCACCCTCTGCTTTTCAAAAAATGATGGCGACAATTCTACAGGGCGTGCCTGGTGTACAGAACTACCTAGATGATCTGATAATTTATGGGGCCACACCTGCTGATCATGACCGTAGCCTCAGTACTGTCCTGCTTAAACTACAAGAGGCCGGTTTAGTCCTCAATGACGACAAGTGCCATTTCAAGCAGACTACATTGCGGTTTCTTGGTCATGTCATCACTGCCGGGGGGATCCTGCCTGACCGAGGACACATTGATGCAATCCTGAATGCCCCGCCCCCTTCTGACGCAGCCACTCTGAGGTCTTTCTTAGGCCTTGCGTCCTGGTATTCTAAATTTTTGCCAGGCTTTGCAACAGTTGTTGCCCCGATGCGTGAGTGTGCCAAAGAGACTGAATCATTCACATGGACTGAAGCTGCTCAAAGCAGTTTTGAGGAGGTTAAAAAGCTCCTGGTAGCTAGTCCAGCCCTTGCCCTCTACGATCCCACACTCCGCTCAGTTGTCTCCACAGATGCAAGTGATTATGGTCTGGGTGCGGTGTTTGCTCAAATACAGCCTGACGGCACTGAGAAACCTGTAGCTTTCGCATCCCGCACACTTACTACAACAGAATGCAAGTACTCAATAGTTGAAAAGGAGGCATTAGCATGCGTGTGGGCTACAGAAAAATGGCGGACATACTTATGGGGCCATCGTTTCACTCTGCGCACGGACCACCAGGCACTAACCACTTTGCTGACCACAAAGGGGATAGGCAGAGCTGGGATGCGTGTGGCACGCTGGTCTGCACGCCTACTTTGCTTTGACTATGACATGGTGTATCGCCCAGGGTCTCAAAACTACACTGCTGATTGTCTTTCTCGTCTTCCCTTGCCGCAGCCTGCCGAGCCATCTGCCGATGTGGAGCCTGAAATAGTGGCTCTGATCTCCTCCACACTGCGAGCTCTTCCGGTGGCTGATTTCGAAGCCGCTTGCTCTTCATGCCCTGAAATGACAGCTCTGCGTGAACAGATTCACCGCGGCTGGCCTCCTTCCATCAGAACGGTGAACCAGGACATGAGCCCCTACTACAAGGTGAGAGAGGAGCTCTCAGTGAAAGACAGTTTCATTTTCAGAGGCTCGAGGCTTCTGGTGCCACCCGCTGTGCGCCAGACCTTGATAGCTTTGGCTCATGAGTGTCATCAGGGAGTTGTACGTACAAAACAGCGCCTGCGAGATCTATATTGGTGGCCGAAAATGGACTCCGAGGTTCAGACATGCATAGCCCCCTGCGTTGCTTGCCAGTCAAATGATAAAACGGCCTCCACTCATCCTGCTCCCCTGCAACCGGTCCAGCTTCCCGAGGGCCCATGGCAGAAACTGGGCCTTGATATAGTAGGGCCATTTGAAACAGCTTCCCCTACCTGCCGTTACGCCATAACACTAATAGACTACTACACAAAGTGGCCTGAACTTGCCTTCTCCCAAAGTGCCACGACAGCAGATGTTGTAAAGTTCCTGATGTCCACTTTCAGCCGCCATGGCAACCCTGAGTGCATTGTCACTGACAACGGACCTCAGTTTACCTCTGCTGAGTTTGCTGAGTTCATGGCTTCACACAGTATGCGCCATATTCGAACGTCCGTCTACTATCCTGCAGCCAATGGCGCTGTTGAAAGACTTCACCGCTCTCTGAGAGGATGCCTGCAGACAGCCATCTTGCAATCACAGCCATGGAAAGAGGCTGTGCTATCCTGGCTTCAGGTTTACCGGGCGACACCGCATGCCACCACCTCTGCTTCGCCCCATGAACTGCTCTTTGGCCGTAAAATGCGCACTAAACTGGACATTCTACCTCTGCCTCCCACTGTGATGCCTTCACCTACAAAAGTACGTGACACAGTAGAGAGGAATCAGGACAAGATGAAGCGCTACACGGATTCAAAGAGAGGCGCACGGAATCCTCCATTTCAGGAGGGAGAGAAGGTGAGGATAAGGATTCCTCGCCCAACACCTAAAGCCCACCCAAGATTCTACCCACCAGTACAAGTGGAAAAGCAGGTGGGTCCAAACACCTTCCAACTCAGTGATGGAAAAAAGTGGAATGCAACTCACCTGGCCCGCTTTCCACTTGGAGCTGATGATGGACACAAAGAGCCCCTACTACACTCACAAACCCCTGCACCCAGTTCACCAACCCCTACACGCTCTCGAGTCAAGCCTAAATGGCAGCAGGACTATGTTGTTTATTGATATGTTCTCAGGAGAGTCCTCCATGTTACTCTATCTGGTTAATGTGGGTGTATGTTTTGTTAAATGATAGTGCCACATACCTATTCATGCAATTGCCTTTATGTTATCTTATTCAAGGTGTTACAGGTTTATACGTTTAAACTGGGTGTCACTGTAATTACAGTCGACTAGGCTTTGTGTCATTGATTTCTAGCATTAATGAGTCACCTCTGTTGAAATTGTCTCCCTAGTAGGGATCAGACGTACTTCCTTTATTTTAATTCTGAACCCAGAGTATTGTTTTACAGGGAGAGGAGATGTTGTGTTCTGTAACGCTGTTATGTTGGAGTGTCACTAGATGGCACCACTGAATATGACAGGACTATGTAGGTATGTGAGGAGAAGAAGAAGGAGCTGTTGTTATGAAGCTGTACTTCCTGCTGAGTATGTTGAGTATGTTGAGTAAAATCCCTTGAGCTAACAAGTCGGTCTTCCATTCTTCACTACACCACATTGAGTAACTTGTTGCTAGAGGTGAAAGTGGCAGATATGTAAATGTCCTGTGGTCAAGCTCTCCACAGATTTCAGCATAACAGAATAGCATAAGATTTAGCATAAGATTTAGCTAATCAAAAACTGATAATATATTTATTCACACATAATTCCAACACTTTACGACAGTCATGAATTACTTTTTCCCCAAAACAATGACCCCCTGGTGTTTGTTTTGATCATGTCTTTCCCAGGGCAGTGACCATTTGCTGTTTTATTGAAATGTAAATGTCATCTTATCATCCTTCCTGTAAACACCTCAGGCAGAGAGAATTGCCCTTCACGTGACTTTATGACCCTTACACCTAAGGAGGATTATCCCCTCCTCCTCTCACATCCTGATATGGTCTTTACAGTACATTGATTACTGAATGGAAAACTATTTAATTTCTCACACTACTGCAAAGCGAGTTTAGTGGGTTAGCGAGGTATGTTGAGTCTAAAGCCAGGCTCTCCTGTACTACAAAGGTGGTTCTCTTTTAACCCAGCTAGATCACCATGGTAACTTATGCTTAGCTCATAACCTGGTCCCGACCAGGTTATGTTCAGAGTTTAATCATAAAATCTGTTATAAAAGCGCTGCTGTTTCACTATTTAACTCATATTCAGCTGGTGTCACCTTTACTTTGAAAGTCCAGTGGAGCTGGATCAGAACGGAGCATTTGTACGGAGGGAGATCGCGCTGATCCGCTGCTGTTTACTTTATCTCTGAGCGTCTCCGCCTACAGATGTTCAGCTGAGGGAATACGCTGCTCACCCGTTGAGCCGAGCATCTGGAGCTCATTATATATTAGACTATAGCCTATATGTTTCACTTTTATATACAGTCACCGCTGAAAGAAATTGTCCGCTCGCAGCAGGACAGATAATCAGATGGATAATCAGTAAAATTAATAATTTCACTTAATGTGACCATGAATAAATTAATTCCGATGTTCCGATCGCCTGTTATATGTCAGTGTTGCCCAAAGGCAAATGTTGAATAGGTCTCCGCTGTTTTCACTAGGGGTGTCACGATTCTCCAAATCCTCGATTCGATTTGATTTTCGATTTTAGGGTCACGATTCGATTTGATTCTCGATTTGTTTTTCTTTTTCTTACAGCACAGAGGCCTATGTCATTTTCAAACTAGTCTAGTCTACGATCATTGGTTTTATTCATCAAATTTTGTACAGTAAATCTTAAAAAAAAAAAAAAAAAGCGCTCATTGCGGTGGAGCTGAGAACAGCGGAGCTTCCTCTGCTGCAGCTGATAAGCTGACATGTGGTCAAGACGTAGCTACAGACCTGTCACTGTCTCACGGTGCATTTCATTATTATAGGACTTCAACCTCAGAGCTCTCTGTCTTCACACTGTCCTGACCTGTCCCTGAACATCACACAGGGAAAACATAGAGTTGCCTGTGCGGCCGCACCCCCTCCTGCACTCCATCAGCCTCCCTACCCCAGCATTACGCTTTAAAAAAAAAAAAAAAAGAAAAGACTGAATTTAAACTCAATTTGTCTGACTTACATTTATCTCATATAATGCATAGATCTATGCTTTTGATGTGATATGCAGCCTGATGCCAGGCTGCTGTATGGAGCCAGGCTGCATCCGACAGCTCAGTATGACGTAGGCTACGGCCGACGGCCTTTATTTCTAAATCCCTCAGGTTATTTTTACACATTAGCGACCAAGCTCATCGTTCATTAGTTCATCTTTATCTTCCTAACGTACTGTTCTCCTCGCTGCGCTGTCGGACCTGGGTCTCTGTCACAGTTTCGCTGTAGCGCTTCACTCCCATTCTCTGCTCCGTGTCCGGAGCCCATTCGGGACCGGAGACGGAGCAGAGACCCAGGTCCGACAGTGCAATTTGTCCCTCTCTGAACAAATACTGTTGCGTTTCTTTCACGTGTAACAAAATACTGTTTTCAAGGTGTAGTGCGGGAAATACGATCTGCCTTGAACACAGAGTATTTTATTTTGAAAATAAACCGGATGTTTTATTTTGTGTCTGTGCACGACTTCCTGTCCCGCACGAGCTGCTCTGTGCTGAATTGATATGCCATGCTCAGGCGTCCGGCAAAAACATAAGCTCTGCGTATGTGTTGTGGTGGGTTTCGGACTGCTGGAGCCGTGACACAGGGCATCGGCAGGCGGTGGAAACTGACTAGAATCAAAACAGTGCGCATGTCATTGCAACTCTGCCACCGGAAGTAGTTGAAACCTCACAACTTTACTGTCCGAGCGCAGCCAGAAATAGGAATATAATACAGGGATGCAAACGGGTCAGGACAAAAAAAGAGAGTAATTGTCTGGTGGGGGGTGCTCACCATTAACAAATAATTACATTATAGTATCACAGAAAAGTCCATTTCCAGTAGTTCAACCCCAACCAAGTATTGCATATAGATGGACATAGTTTCAGAAGGCCAACATTCCTATATTAACAATGCTTAAAAAAAAAAAAAAAAAAAATGTTCCTTTGTAATATTTAACTTTTTGGGGATACTGAATTTTAGGTCTTCATTGAATGTTAGCCATAATTATTACTATTAAAATAAACTGAATAAATAAAGACATGGGATGTTTCATTCGGTGTGTAATGGACATATATATATAATGTATTAGTTTCACTTTTTGAATTGAATTAGTGACATAGGCCTTAATAAACTCTCCCATGATATTCTAATGCACCTGTACATCAGAAACAATAGGAGTGATAGGTACAGTAGGATATGCAATAATTAACTACTGCATACATCTTGACAGCTCTACTTTACACTGTTGATTTGTATAATCCCAACAGACATGTCCAGTGATTTTCAGCTTTCTGTGTTTACATTTGTCTGTTTTGATGATACAAGTCAGCGGTCCTGAAATGTGTGTTTCTCTTCTATAAAACACATTCTACATCGCGGAGGCAACGTCTTTCCACTTAGGGCTTCCTTCACCTTTGAAACGGGGCAGAGCTCCGTGGGAAACACCTGCCTGACACAGCAATGTAGGGAACCGTGCACGTCTGCGGTGCACGGCTCCACGGACATGCACGGGGGGAAAAAACGGCGGCGCCGTCGCACAGAATGCACGCGGCTACACGCCGCTTTGGGTTGTGAGTGTGCATGTGTTGCCTCCCTGACTGGCTAGCCAGGGAAGCTGCAAGTCCTCAGCCTTGCCTGTGGTAAGAATAAAGGAGATACACGTCGTGCTGGTGTTTACTTCACGGCAGCAGGATTTATTCTTCCTCTTTACACGTAAATCCTATTCTTCAGGTATCAACATTTCTACAAAATTATTAAAGATAATGGCCTGAGCTTCAGTCCCAGTGTTATTTCAGATGGCCATTTCAATGCATAGGTTAATAAAAACAACACTTTGCTCACATGTTCATCTTCTTAACAACAACAATACAACTCAATTATGCCGTTTGGACTTAAACATATCCACTTTCAACATAATCATGAAACATCATGTTCATGTAAAATAATAAATGAATTTGTTTTTACCGTGTATTTTTAACCAACACAGTTTCTTCAGTATTATGAAATTATCATTTTACTCTATAGGCTATATAATCTACTTCTTGATCATGTTCACTTGAACCAATCATGAATCAAACATTATCCTGAATCAACAGTACACCATCTTCAGAAAACACATTCTCACAACGTGGAAATACGACAAACTACATTTTAAGTGCATTCACTTGATCAATGGCGCCACACTTTGACTTCACAGTAGCATTTCCTGGGTTTGGCAATAACACATAACTATATCCATTTGGCTACAGATAACCACCAGAAAAACCACATATTGCATGAGAACAGATTCATTAATAAGGTGCAGAAGACATTTAGTGCATTCACAGGTATTTTCCTGTTGTTCTGGGACAGCTTCACACACTACGATGCAGGTCCGCTTAGCATTAGCCAGCTAGCATACCAGCCGTCTCTCAATTCACATCAAACTCTCTTTATAACTCGCTACTTTGGCTCCTATGTACACAACTAATCCTCGAGTCACACGTTCAACTCTTACTCATAGCATGTACACCTGATTATATGCATATTTACTGACCTGTGGTAAGAATAAAGGAGATACACGTCGTGCTGGTGTTTACTTCACGGCAGCAGGATTTATTCTTCCTCTTTACACGTAAATCCTATTCTACCACAAACGTGATGCGCCACCTGGCGGCCTGGACGTGCCAGTGCAGTGAAGCATTGAGACTGCAAGTGAATGGTAAAATGAATGAAAATGAATGAAAAATGATTATAAAAAAATATAGTAGGGGTGTCTGTTTTTCTCCTCCTGTTTCAACTTTTCCCTATTGATTCCAACCCTCTACACTCTCCCCCACTGAAAGAATGTCTCCTGACATTTGCAATCTTTCGGTGTGTGTCTAGTGTGCAAGAGTACAGCAACTGTAATAGTATTGGTGTGGCAGGCTAGGATAAGTGAAAGGGACAAAGCTTGGAGTCAATGCAAGGAGTTGGTTGGATAAGAGTGTGTTCACATCTGCACTCCAAGATCGATATGATGGATGACCCAGAGTGTCATATGTGAACCGTTCTGTTGGTCTCCCTTTTCGCTGTGATCTTCGCAGTTCTTCTCCTACAGCTACACTTCCATCATCCATCTCTTCCACTGGATCAGGCCCTTCTATGACCAACTCTGGCTCCTCCTGTGCCTCCTCCCTGTCCTGAGCTCTCTCAGGTTCCTGTCTGACAGGAGGGCAGAATTCCCTGGCTGTTGCACGAAGCTTAGACTGCTTCTGTGAGTCCTGTTGTGACACTACAGATCCTTGCTGCTGGGGTCTTACAAGTCTATAGCACGGGATTCTGCTTCGGAGATTATGATGGTAAGTATACTCCTCTTCCTCATCAGAACTATCTGTCACCAGACGGTCACTGCTTTGTTTCGGTTGTGTTTGTCTTTTTTGTCTCTTCTTTTCCTCCACAGGGAGTTCTTCTTCAAGAGGTAGGTCATTTACTGGCAACAGCAGGTTTCTATGAAGTACACGCAGGGACTTGCTACCTCTCTCAGGCTGTACTTTATAGACTGGTCCATCTCCCACTCTTTCCACCACGCGATGTACTACTTTCTCCCAGTAGGCGCGCAGTTTCCCTGGACCCCCTCTCTCTGAGAGATTTTTCACTAGTACCCTGTCACCTGGCTGAAGAGTAACGCCTCTCACTCCTCTGTCGTACTATTTCTTGCCTTTAGCTGAAGACTTCTGACTGTTATCAGCAGCAATTTGATAAGCTGCTCGCATCCGATCTGCCCACTGCTGTGCAAAGGTTTGATGGTTGCCTGTGTCAGTCTCTGTCCTGGAACCAAAGAGCAAGTCAATCGGTAACCGTGGAGTCCTGCCATACAAGAGGAAGAATGGAGAGTAACCTGTCGCCTCATGCCTCGTGCAGTTGTAGGCGTGCACGATATTAGGCAGATGCTCTTTCCACTCACTTTTCTGCTCCTCTTGTAGGGTGCGCAGCATTTGAAGAAGTGTGCGGTTTAGTCGTTCGACTGGGTTGCACTGTGGGTGATAAGGCGTGGTCCGAGAATGAGCAATTCCTGAGAGTTGTTGTAACCTTTGAAACAAGCTATTCTCGAACTCACGTCCTTGATCATGATGAAGTTTCTCCGGGTACCCGAAACGAGGGATAAAGTCCTGAAATATCTTTTCAGCTGCTGTCTTTCCAGATTTGTTTCTCGTCGGGTACGCCTGCGCAAAGCGCGTGAAATGGTCTATGAGGACCAGGATATACTCGTATCCTCCCTTACTTGGCTCCAGATGTAAGTAGTCAATCGAGACTAACTCGAAGGGTGCACTGGTGGTGATGGATCCCATTGGGGCTTTCTGTGGGACATTGGGCCTCTTTTGTTTGATGCAGACACATCTCTTTGTCACGTAGTCTTCAATGTCTTGCTGCATGTAGGGCCAGTAGAATCTCTCACGAGCAAGATGTATCACCTTGTCAGCACCTACATGTCCCATCTCGTTATGCAAACTCTTCAACACCACAGATTTGAGCTTTTCTGGGAGAACCAGTTGTCTGTGTTGCTCAGTTTTCCTGTAGAGTATTCCATTGTCCACTTCTAGCTTGTTCCACTCAAAAAGTAGTCTCCTTGTCTGTCTTCCCATGGCTCTTTTCTCTTTTCCATTAGGAGTCCATGCTCTGAGTTTCAAGGAGACAACTTCTTTGATCGCTGTATCTTCTTGTTGCGCAGCTCTGATGTTTTCAGATGTGACACTTGAAATGCTATCTGTCACCACAGCACTTTCATCCTTGTGGTTAAGTTGTAGGACAGCCATCCAGGGCACATCCTTGTCATGGACTGCTTTGGTTCCTTGCCACACTGCTGACACCACCTCCGGTGAAACTGACTCTGTATGCTCACCCATTTCATGTTGAAGGCCCACCGGGTATCTGGACAACATATCGGCATCTGCATTCATTTTTCCCGGCCTATACTTTATATCAAAGTGAAAGTCTGCCAACTCCCCAACCCACCTATGTCCCACAGCGTTTAACCTTGCAGTGCTCAGAACATAAGTTAATGGGTTATTATCTGTATAGACCGTGAAGGTTGGAGCGTAATACAGATAATCACGGAATTTGTCGCAGATAGCCCATTTGAGTGCCAGGAACTCGAGTTTGCCGGAGTGTAGGTGATAGTTCCTCTCAGCAGGTGTCAAAGTTCTGGACCCATACCCGATGACACGCAGTTTGTTGTCCTGTTGTTGGTATAATACCGCTCCCAATCCGTCGTTTGACGCATCTGTGTGCAATATAAACGGAAGATCGAAATTTGGGTAGGCTAGTATGGGTGGGTTAGTTAGCATCTCTACAAACTCTGATACAACATTCTGGTGTTTAGTTGTCCACATAATGGGTGTGCGGGAGGAGAGCTGTCCCTTATCTCCCTTCTTCACTTGGGCTTTACCCCTGCTGGTAGGGGGTTTTGTGACATCACTCCCTTCAGATGGATTTTGGAGGAGTTCGAACAGGGGCCTTGCAAGTTGGGAGAAATCTTGGATAAAGGACCGATAATAACTCAGGAATCCAAGCAGTGTCCGGAGCTCTCCGACTGTGCGAGGTTTCCTCTCCTTCAGAGCAACCACCGCTTCCAAATCTTTTGGGTCGATCTGGATCCCTTCCCCCGACACCATTCGGCCGATGTAACGGATTTTCCTCTTGAAGAGTTCACATTTTGTTGGACGGAGCTTAATGCCATGTTGTCTCATCCGGCAGAGCACTTGTTTGAGGTGGTTCACGTGTTCATCAAAGGTTTTAGAGTAGCAGAGGACATCGTCTAAATACGGCACACAGCACTCGTCTCTAATGCCCTCTAACACTCCCTCCATGCACCGTTGAAATGCAGCGGGTGCATTTGTCAGCCCAAATGGGATGCGGACCCATTCATACAGCCCCCAGGGGGTGCTAAACGCTGTCAGATGCCTCGATTCTTCGTGCACAAAACCCTGATGGTACGCGCTGCCTTGATCTAATATAGAAAACCACGAATTCCCTCCCAAACTGTCCAACAGATCCTGGATCCGTGGCAACGGATGACGGTCAGGTATGGTCTTACGATTCAGTTCGCGAAAATCGACACACAGGCGGAGGCTGTGATCTTTTTTTCGCACGCACACTACGGGAGAGGAGTAAGCTGACACAGATTTCTTAACCCAGCCTCGGTCTAGAAGGTTTTGGACATACTCTTTTACCTCTGCATATAGGGGTTTTGGAATAGAGTTGTAACATTTCTGGACAGGGTTGTTGTCTACTGTGTTGATTTTTAACTGTAAATCAGGAATACAGCCAATGCCCCCTTCCTCTTTGATGAACACGTCAGACTCCTCAAAGAGCATTTCGCGAACCACAACTTGCTCACTCTCAGTAAGATGATCTAAATCTACTGGGGGGTGCCATTTGTTTTGGGGACAAGGTGCTCTGTGGGCGGTTTCGATCCCATCTTGATGGTCAACATTAGCACATACTTGTGTTGAGCACAGGAGAGTGTCTGTAGCCTGATTGGTTGATGTCTGGGGAGTTGGGAGAATACTCACAGACTGGAGGCAGATGATTTCTTCAGTGAAGCCCAGAACTGTTTTTGGTGGTAGAAATATGTCGTGCTGAGTAGAATTCTGGATGGGAATTCTCACGATTTTTGAGGCACCAGCAGGTACGTCAACCAGAGCGGGAAAAAGCTCCAATCCATCAGGCAAACTGCTCTCGATGGCCGGCTCGAATAATGCAGCTCCTCCCTCTGGCAATGTTCTCAGGCGACACTTCACCTCACAGATCTGGCCCCTTTGAACAGTGAGTCCTCTTTTCCCAACTTTCACCAAAGGGCTTAGTGGTTCTTCCTGCAATGACATTTCATTTAGAACAGAGACAAGAGTTTCAACAGTGTGCCTCCGGACACTCATTGCCTCCGACAGTAAGTCCAGTAACCCGAGACAATTTGGCTGTTGCTCATTTTCCATGATGATCTCCTCGATCACATTAAAACCTAGCAGTGGGCTAGTCACACAACTTCTGCTCACTAGGATTGGTACCAGTATTGCTACTCTCCCATGTGTTTGACTTGTCACTTCCAAAAGGACTTCAATCCACCCATCAAACGGTACAGCGGTCCCATTTGCAGCTGTGATGTCAAGCGTGGAGTCTTCAAGTAGGCTGTTGAGGGGTTGGACTTTGACATTTGGTAAATTTTGTTCTACCCAGGACTTTCCCACCATACTAACTTGGGCTCCGCTATCTAGTAACATCTGGACTCTAACCCCATTTAACTGACAGCTGAGCATACATCTTCCACCGATCAATTTAGCTACACGCTTCCGCCTCGCTGTATTTGGTGGTTTATGTGACTGAGAAGTTGGAGATCTTTCATCTTGAGGATGTGGATTTACAGTAACAGGGGACACTTCACTTTCTACAGTCACTGGTGGTCCCTCCCCAGTGACCTCACTCGGTTTCCCGACGAGTTGTTTTTCAGAAGACAACCGATAGCTCTATGTCCCTCTTGTCCACATCGAAAACAATGGGTGCAGCAGTCATTTTGTTGTGCCACACACTGCTGGCATTTACCTTTGATGTCTGGCTTGGTTGACTGCTTTGAGTGTGGTGGAGTGGCACGGGTATTTTCTGGTGCCACATTCACTACCGGTGTGAAAACTTTCTCTAGACTCTTGGTTAAAGATGAGACCTGTACTGTTAACTCCTGTATGGCAGTACGATTAGCTTGGACCTCTGCCTGCATCTGAACAGTATCCTGTCTGTCCTGCTGTGCTGCATTGACACTGACTGCTTTTTGTTTGTGGGTCTGACCAAAACGGTTCTGTCTCTCTGTGTCCTCACTAACTGACCGTGTTATCAGCTCTAGATAGAAGTCATCAGTAATGCTCATGTTTGAGATGTGTGGTTTGATATCTCGTCTGATGTATGAGTATTTCTCATGCATTCCCTGGTAAAGTGAGTGTAAGAATACTCCCTGTACTAATTTGCTGTCATATTGAAACCCTGTACTTTGTTTGGAAGCAAAAAGTACACGTTGTTTCAACCCCATTAATCTGTACATATACTGTTGTGGGTTTTCTCTGTCATTTTGTTTAGCGTTACTCAGTTCCTGGAATAACTCCGTACTGCTTTTATCCCTAAGATGTGCCCTGAGAAAACGCTTCAGCTCATCTACAGTCAGACTCTCTTTGGTCATGAGCATATCTTTGAATGTACCAGGTTTAGTTATTTTGAGCACTGTTCTGATTACCTCAGCCTCTGTAAAACCTTCAGTTAACCCTTCGTCAATTTGTTTGCACAGGTTATTGAAACTCAAATCAGAGTCAGAATCAGAGATTTGACCCCCATGAATTTTGTATTCTCTACGAGGCAGAAATTTTGCGACATCTGTTATTTTTACCAACCCAGTTACCTGGTCAGCAACCACTGTTGTAGGTGCTGTCTTACTCAATGTCGCTACTACTACTGGTTCAGGCTCTGCCAGCGAATCAGTGTACTCTTCATCAGATGCTTGACCATCTCCTGCAGCTGTCTGTGGCGATTGCAGTTCACCAATGAGGTCATGAAGAATGAGCAAGCGAGCCATCCCTTGGTCCTCGAGGCGCCTCAGTTGTTTACTTCTGATAAAGTCAACAATAAAGTCAAAGAGTTCCACGTTAGTTGCATCCTCGCCTGGCCAATCTTCTTCCATCTCGTCTTTGCATGACACTGCAATCTTGCAGAGCAGGTCTGTATCGGTAGCACTGGTTAGCTGATGAAGCTGTTGCTGAATCTCCCACCGCAGATCTTGTAGAGTAGCCATCTCTGGATACCTGAAGTCTGTAGCTCAGTTCACTGGTCCAGGAAACAGGAAATCAGGATCCCAAAGTTCTTGGTTGATCAGCACCCGTCCACCAAGAGCGCTGATCCCGGACGAGCCCCCAAATTTGTTGCCTCCCTGACTGGCTAGCCAGGGAAGCTGCAAGTCCTCAGCCTTGCCTGTGGTAAGAATAAAGGAGATACACGTCGTGCTGGTGTTTACTTCACGGCAGCAGGATTTATTCTTCCTCTTTACACGTAAATCCTATTCTTCAGGTATCAACATTTCTACAAAATTATTAAAGATAATGGCCTGAGCTTCAGTCCCAGTGTTATTTCAGATGGCCATTTCAATGCATAGGTTAATAAAAACAACACTTTGCTCACATGTTCATCTTCTTAACAACAACAATACAACTCAATTATGCCGTTTGGACTTAAACATATCCACTTTCAACATAATCATGAAACATCATGTTCATGTAAAATAATAAATGAATTTGTTTTTACCGTGTATTTTTAACCAACACAGTTTCTTCAGTATTATGAAATTATCATTTTACTCTATAGGCTATATAATCTACTTCTTGATCATGTTCACTTGAACCAATCATGAATCAAACATTATCCTGAATCAACAGTACACCATCTTCAGAAAACACATTCTCACAACGTGGAAATACGACAAACTACATTTTAAGTGCATTCACTTGATCAATGGCGCCACACTTTGACTTCACAGTAGCATTTCCTGGGTTTGGCAATAACACATAACTATATCCATTTGGCTACAGATAACCACCAGAAAAACCACATATTGCATGAGAACAGATTCATTAATAAGGTGCAGAAGACATTTAGTGCATTCACAGGTATTTTCCTGTTGTTCTGGGACAGCTTCACACACTACGATGCAGGTCCGCTTAGCATTAGCCAGCTAGCATACCAGCCGTCTCTCAATTCACATCAAACTCTCTTTATAACTCGCTACTTTGGCTCCTATGTACACAACTAATCCTCGAGTCACACGTTCAACTCTTACTCATAGCATGTACACCTGATTATATGCATATTTACTGACCTGTGGTAAGAATAAAGGAGATACACGTCGTGCTGGTGTTTACTTCACGGCAGCAGGATTTATTCTTCCTCTTTACACGTAAATCCTATTCTACCACAAACGTGATGCGCCACCTGGCGGCCTGGACGTGCCAGTGCAGTGAAGCATTGAGACTGCAAGTGAATGGTGAAATGAATGAAAATGAATGAAAAATGATTATAAAAAAATATAGTAGGGGTGTCTGTTTTTCTCCTCCTGTTTCAACTTTTCCCTATTGATTCCAACCCTCTACACATGTTGCGCGTCTACATTGGAAGCTAATAGGTAGGCTATTATCTTTGGGCAAGTCAAGTCAAGTCAAGTCACAGGTTATGTCAAGTCAAGTCCAAGTCAAGTCACCTTATTATTGCAATTTCACCTGCAGAATCTAATCTAAATAAAGTGTAGACAATAGAATAGAATAGAATAGAAAATCTATTCTATTCTATCATGACAACACCATTCTCAGCCTGCACTCATACCAAGTAGTTTTAGATAATAATTTTATATTTTATATTCATAAGTCAAAGAATGTGGAACATTGAAACATCCCTGGATGCTATGAGTGACAGGCAAACAGCCAACCAGCTAACAGCTGTGTAGTTGGGTTGCAGCACCATCTGCAGCAGTGAGAACGTGAGGCTGAAGGAGAGGAAATTTCAAAAAAGGACACGTTAGCTCCTCGCTATGGTAACTCTGGTAACAGGTGACTGTTACCGTATGTCTAACCTTACTGTGCATCTGTCCCGACTCTGAACAGCGGCGGCAAACGCAGCGATGAAGCAGCGTCCGCTCACCGTCACTGAAACTCTGGATGAAATCTCCCGATTAAATACCGCCCCCGGTAACACTCAGAATAACGATTGACAAGATTAACCTGATAAGCTGCGATTTTCCTGAGAACCTAAATTTAAGGGGAAAATTTAAGCTGAACATTCCTTATACAGAGGGGTGTACTGCAAAGTGAGTTTAGTGGGTTAGCGAGGTATGTTGAGTCTAAAGCCAGGCTCTCCTGTACTACAAAGGTGGCTCTCTTTTAACCTGGCAGGATCACCATGGTAACTTATGCTTAGCTCAAAACCTGGTCCCGACCAGATATTCTTACTGTTGGGACCCACAGATGAAGTCATTCATTGTGGATTTCAAAATGGACTCTGAACTGAACTCAGTGTCCCAGAATTCCCCATTCTTCACACCTAGGTGCAAAATTCAGCTTTGAGCTACTATTGGTCAGGGTGACAGACCCCCCTCTGATCAGAGAGTCAAAACTCCAGCGCCTTCCTTTGTTCTCTCTCTTCTCCTCAAGTCTCTCTTCTCCTCCAACTTCTTATCCTCAAGGGCTCCTCTCCATCTCCCCCCCACGGGGCTGCCTGCCCTCAAGATCTCTTCTTCTGGGTCTAACAGCTGCGGAGAGCTGCAAGCTTCATTTGCAGCAGGCCCAAAGAACTTCTCCTCACTGCAGCGACACGAGGTCCTGCCAGTATTCCTGATCAGTTAGCACCAGCAGCTGCGACGCAAAGCTTGCCAGCTAACTTCACAATCTGAGGAACACCAAGCAAGTTAGCACTGAGCTGCTATCCCTGCAAAGGAAAGGAGCGAACCGTTTCCTCCTCTGCCGACTTTCATCAGTCCTTGCACAGCAAGAACAGCATTCAACATTGGAATCCCAACGTTCTCCTGAAGGCAATGAAGAAAGGAGTTGGTTAAGTTTAGTAAAAAGACCAGGTAGAGGCCAGAAGCATAATGACCGTTAGCTATAGGCTACTATGTCATATTATTTACAGATCAAGTTTAGTTCTTGGAATTCTGTGCATTAGAAAGAGCAGTTCTTTTAAGTATTATTTGTTTTTATTCTGTCTGTTCAACGTCCTCCAACAAGGACGGGTGGTGGTGGGGTTCATAATGTTCACAATGATATTTTATTAGTTGTTGGTTTAACCATGGATGAGGTAATGGCTGTTATGTTATTTTCTTTTCAATGACATTCCTTGTTACATGTTCGTTGCTGGATTTATGGAAAAACATCAACCAATATTGCATATCCATAATTATTATAATGGATAATTAAAGAATACTTACACTATAACGAAAATTAGAAGTGTAACTCAAAAAAATATATATTTTTACGCCTATTTTGAATTTGACTTGAATACAAATACAAATACAAATACTTTTCCCCCCTCAACAAATACAAATACAGATACAAATATCGGCTGCTCTGCACACCCCTAATTTAAGATCTACGCAGGCAGAAATCAAGTGCACTATGCGCGCACAAATTTGCCATTCGTACTTGTGTCCCCCCCACTTCTGAAACTAAAGTTTCGCCTTTGGTTAAGTATATTTCTCCAGGAAAGTTTCTTCTGCCTCTCAAGGTTATAATTACAGTTTATAATTCAAGAGAAGGTCCAAACAGTCTGAATACAGTCTGTATTTTGCATATGAATTAGCCATGTGCTTCTGTTCCTTCGCAGACCATGTCAATAACACTCGAAGACATAGTGTAATCGGATTCTCTGAGCACCGCAGACAGTTCAGTCCTTTTGAATTCTCCTTCACATCTTTCTTTGACCTCATGAACACTAGGAGGTCATTTTTGACTATGCGCGTTCCTCCCAAAACGGCGCTGACGTCCCCTGCAGAATTTAATCTTGATATTTTCAACATGTCCTCTATATAAAATCACAATCGAGTAAGTCGACATTAAAAAAAAAAGCGTTGAGCATGGAAACGTAATTTGTTACATACTGGTTGAAATAAAATCCTTGGTGACTACAGCTGTGGCTAGTGGTTGTGGCTAACCTTGCATGCCACCATATGCACAAAGGATTGTGCCATGAAAACAGCTCATGGCAGTCTATCACAGATGTTAATAATCTGAATCACTTTCACTGTTTGTTTCAATCTCGTAATTTATGTATTTTGTAACGTTACAATCGACCTAATACGGCTTGGCTTGGCTTTATTCGCGGACTTCATGCTACGAGGATACGATAGACGATAGTAATTAAGGTTTCAAACATTTAGTAAATGGCGTAATTTGAATGTCGACAAGATAACATGCAAAAATTAATTTTAAAAAAATAGTACCGCAAACATACCTCCAGTCCTCAGTCGACTTCCCGCACGATCCGCTCGAGTAACTTAGCAGAGATGAAGGACTTGTAAGCCGTCGCCATTGGCTTCTCTGATGCATTCACAGGCAGTGGGAAACTTCACTGCTCTAGGCAGTGGGAAACTTCACTACTGTTATGGCCTCAAATTGAAAGGAAACTTTTATCAAATGTTTCAATTCAAAAATACTACAGATTGAGGTAATTACTCCCATATTAAAAAATTACTTCAAATATAGTTTTAAGCAGAGTGAAGAATACGAAAACTGCCTATTAAAATAATAACATTAAGATAATAATCTTAATATTCTCAGTCATGCAAGCCATGGGATGGTTTTGATTAGTAAAAACGAGTTAAAATAGTTTTTTCATCTTTAAATAATTTCAAATCATAAAGGGATTAAGAAGTTATACATGTATTAATAATCATTATTTATTCAGTTCCAGGAAATCAGTAATTCCTGCCTGCCTTGAATGCAGCAGTGTTTTTGGAGGGAGTTTGGAGGTGCAGGTGCATTGAAAGCTCCCCTCCCCCACCCTGACTTGCACCTGAACTGACTGTGAACTTTCAGAGGAGCATGTAGTATGGCACTGATTCAATCTGAGATACAGAGCAGCACAAGTCTGAACTTTTTAAATGCTGTTTATCTTTAATAGGGATTTTCACATATTTTATACCAGATATGTATATTTAAATTACTATTGAAAATAAAATAAAAAATACAATTAGAATTTTTCTTTTCTATTAAATTGTGTTACTTGTAAAAAATGACTTATCATGGAAGGCTGAATATTGAGACAATATTTAGGAAAGACTGATATTTTAGCTCTGGCAGCTCATTCTGACAAAGGACTTGTCTCTGTCCTGGTCTTGCTAGATCTTAGTGCTGCATTTGATACCATTGATCATCACATTCTACTACAGAGACTGGAACACTTAATTGGCATTTCAAGGACCCGCATTACACTGGTTTAAGTCCTATTTATCGGATCGATTTCAGTTTGTACATGTTAATGATGAGTCATCCCTGTATACCAAGGTTAGTCATGGTGTTCCTCAAGGCTCCGTGCTTGGACCCATACTATTCACCGTATATATGCTCCCTCTAGGAAATATAATTCGGAAACACTCCATAAACTTTCATTGTTACGCAGATGATACCCAGTTATACCTATCAATAAAGCCAGATGAAACTAATCAGCTAACTAAACTCCATGCATGTCTCAAGGACATTAAGACCTGGATGACCTGCAATTTTCTGCTGTTAAATTCAGATAAAACTGAAGTTATAGTACTTGGTCCTAAACACCTTAGAGATGCATTATCTAATGATATAGCTAGTTTGGATGGCATTAACTTGGCCTCCAGCACCACCGTCAGGAATCTGGGAGTTATCTTTGATCAAGATATGTCCTTCAACTCCCACATAAAACAAATTTCAAGGTCTGCATTTTTTCATCTACGTAACATTGCAAAAATCAGGCCCATCTTGTCTCAAAAAGACGCAGAAAAGCTAGTCCATGCATTTGTTACTTCCAGGCTGGACTATTGTAATTCTCTATTATCAGGCTGCCCTAACAAGTCTCTAAAGAGTCTCCAGCTGGTCCAGAATGCTGCAGCACGTGTACTGACAGGAACTAAGAAAAGAGATCATATTACTCCTGTATTGGCCTCTCTGCACTGGCTCCCTGTAAAACAAAGAATAGAGTTTAAAATCCTTCTCCTCACTTACAAAGCTGTTAATGGTCAGGCACCATCATATCTCCAGGAGCTCATACTACCCTATTACCCAACTAGAGCATTACGCTCCCAGAACGCAGGATTACTTGTAGTTCCTAAAGTCTCCAAAAGCAGAATGGGAGCCAGAGCCTTCAGTTATCAAGCTCTTCTTCTGTGGAACCATCTTCCTGTTTTGGTCCGGGAGGCGGACACCCTCTCTACCTTTAAGAGTAGACTTAAGACCTTCCTTTTCGATATAGCTTATAGTTAGGGCTGGCCCAGGCCTGTCTTGGACCAGCTCTTAGTTATGCTGATATAGGCCCAGTCCGGGGGACAAATGATACACCGAGCTTCTCTCTCCTCCTCTCCTCTCCATCTGTATACATTATGCCTGTATACTGTACATGCCCCATCTCTGCATGTCACTGACTTCACTTCTTCCCCGGAGTCCTTGTGCTTTCTAGTCCTACAGGCTCCCATGGATCCTGGTCGCGCCCGGGTCGTGGATCGTGGATGCGCCTACTGCCATGGCCCTGCCTGATCGTGGATGCACCTACTGCCATGGCCCTGCCTGACACCCACCACTACTGTTGCTAATATTAGTTACTCTGTTACATACGTTCCACTACTATTATTATAATGCATTACTACATACTATATACTATCCTTACCGTTAACCACTACTACTGTTATTACTAGTTATCACATTTCCATTATGTGCATTTCATTATTATTGTTGTAATACCTCTTCATGTACTTTCATTCCTGTTAACCATCCATTATAATTGTATACATTGTGATCTCGTTGATCTGCTCTGTACATGCGACATCTATTGCACGTCTGTCCGTCCTGGGAGAGGGATCCCTCCTCTGTGGCTCTTCCTGAGGTTTCTTCCGCATTTTTTTTTTCCCCCTGTTAAAAGGGCTTTTTTTTGGGGGGCAAGTTTTTCCTCACTCGAGGGTCGAAGGACAGAGGGGTGTCGTCTCTGTACAGATTGTAAAGCCCTCTGAGGCAAACTGTGATTTGTGAATTTGGGCTATACAAATAAAATTTTATTTGATTTGATTTGATTTGATTGTAGTGACACTGAAGTTCAGTTTCTAAGCCTGTTGACTAGCATCCTATGGTGGCATCCCCTCCCCCACCCTGAGTCCTCTCTTAACAGCCTTAGCTTTGTAGTCTGTGTTCTCCCTCTCACAAAAGAGATTTCTGATGCTGCTCGGGAAATTGCCTCCATACAGAATTGGGGGAGCATACGTCAGTCCGACCACCCAAAAGTCCGACTACCCATTAATCCGAGTTACTTTACAGTGTTAGGGTTAGGTTAAGGGTAATGTAATCAAATAATGCCCTAATTGCATATTTAAATATACATTCATGGAAACCTCCAATACAAAGGATGTTCTTATTCATGTCAGTGATCAACCTGTGAAGTTTCATGGAGATATCTCTTAGTTTAAATTTTTGCCCTATTCACCTCAATTATACAGGGGCTAATATTGTGGTGGCCATATTGGATTTCCAGCAAAAAATTAACTGGGTTGTCCATATAGGTTGTAATCCTACTGGGTCATAGATATTTTTCTGGTGGCCAACCTTTTATAACATTGCAAATGCAGCACCCCGGGTGGATCATCTTATTTGTCCTCCAACATGTCAATCATTCTGAGGAAATGCTCACATCACGCTGTCATGCATGCTCTTTCCTGGCTCGTTTCCACTAGCTGCACGTGCACTTTGATTATTTATGTGTCCCATGAGATGTCTGCGAGGACTTTTACCCCAGTTGGTGTGACAGTGGAGCATTACCGGCGGCCCGGTGGATGGTGTAGCGGGGGCTCCACCGGCCGGGACCGCACAGTAAAGCCGGGGGCATGGAGGGGGTGAAAAGGGAGGCTATACAGTAGGATATACATGTTTTAATAAAAGTATTTTAAACATGCACAGAACAGTAACACTCTTGCATAAAAGATATGCCCCAGTGGTCAGCATAATCCGACTCGAAGCAGACTGGTGCATTGGTGTGCAGATTAAGAGGAATAACAGAGAGTTTGTCATCCTGAATGTGTACAGAGTGTTTTGAATAGGAAAGCTAAGTAGCTTTAGAAAGCTCTAATCATTATGGGACAAAAATATTTTTGTATGACACTTATAGGTGAGCAACATAAAAATCTGGCTAAATCCCTTCAATCCTGTTTTTTCACCTTCAATAACCCCTGTCTCTTTGACTGCCATGCGGCCCCCTTTCACCCTAGAGACCCCAAAATTTGCATGGAGGTTGTCTTGGGGCCCCTACACAAGAATACGAAAGCAAAATATAAGTCATTTAGAAAAAAGGTCCTTTTCAAAAACCCAATTCAAAAGGGTGTTACACCCTCTGACATACTGACAAATTTATAGTAGTATTTAATTTATAGAGGTCGTGGAAGTCTGAGCTTTTGATATGTTGTTCTGTAGCCCCAGATGAGTAGATAAGCATTGGTTTGGCTTTGATTAGACATCTACTTTTTGGTAGGCGGGCCTTCAAACTTTCACATTTTTAAACCAAATGAGGCTCACCATTCCAACAAGCTGAATGACTTGAAACTTGTTATCTATTCCAAAAGCTCACCACTGCTGGCCACTAGGAAAGCGAAGAAAGCTCCAATTATGGGACCAAAATGTTCTTGTATTACAATTTTAGCTGAGCAACATACTCAAATCGTATTCATTTAGGATAAAGTTTTCCCCCTTTGGCCCTAGAGACCCTAAATTTTGCACGGTGGTTGACCCCCCAATACAAGTGTGCCTAAGGATTTTTCATATTGCAGGTTATACTGGTTTACAAAATAAATATGTAATGTTGTGTGAAAAATACCATTTGAAAAGTTGAGTGAGGATTTGAAATGTTTTTTCAAGACACAAGAGCACAAATTTAACCGAAAAAGTGAGCACAGCGCCTAAAACTTTTTTCCCCCCCAACATCGCGTCATATTACGTCACGAGAGGGCGTTGTATGCTAGCAGCTGCCATAGCTTAGTGCGTCTCCAAGTGTGAGAGCAGATGGCTATCTGTCAGAGCGGCCATCTTATCGTGAGTCAGTGTGTTTACAGCAGGTTTGGATTGCGTTATCATGGACATGGTAAATTATTGAGTTTGTGGTGGTTTCACAAACTCCAGCCTGTCACGACACCGAGTCCACCGGTTTCCTAACAGAAAAAAAAACGGTGCTATCTTCCGTGCCTGGGTGCATGTTGTGCAGCCGAAGAGACGGGGCTTGACCTCTGCGTCAGCTACGAAAAACTCGGTTGTGTGTCGCTCACTTTAAACCAGAGGATTATCACTCCAGCGATCTGATGGAGTTCAACTGGGATTCCGAAGCAATAACTGTGCGACCCCCCGCCCCCCTCCCAACCCCCGGTGCGGTGCGGTGCCTTCGGTGCCGACAGCCTCATCCGGACCGCTGTCTGTCAGCAGCTGCTGGTGCTGCCGCCCTGGCAGGAGACAGTCACGGATCAGACAGAGACTCAGCTGAACGTGAACAGCCACTTGTAAGTCTTGTTTTATAACATTTGCTAAGTACCCATTTACTGGACGTACATAAGAAGCAACATGACATGTTTTTGTAGAGCAGCGCAGCTAGCTTGCTAATAAGTGAGCAATGCTAGCTAACGCTAGCTAGCGTTAGCAACGTTTTTTGCACAACCTATCTTATGAAAAGGCACTCGGTTTGCCAATATAAGAAGTGTCAAGTTTAGTTACAGCCCAGTGACCCTGTTTGCGCAGTTAAAACATTCCTAATGTATTTTATGTGCTATATTTTGAAGGATTTGGGAGACATCGGCAGCAATGAGGCAGGGGAGATGACAGTCAGTGCTGCAGCAACAGGCTTTCCCTGGCTCCTCAGTGCCCCACTGCGGCTCACAGTGCAGCCTCAGACCTTCTCATCCTGAAACAGGTAGTGTAACATAACTCATATAGAGAATGTCAGCATTCACACTATTGTTCTTCTGGAATTTATTATTCCGTATTCCGTACGTTTTTCGGCTCGTTTCTCCTCCTAAAAATTTTGAGCTACAGAAACCATTCAACTATCAAAATCTTCAGCTCGTTAAGGACATTACTGCTTGTATTTTTGGCATTTCAATCTTTTATACTTTTGGAAATATTGACCTTTTTCTGCAAAATTTTCCCCATTCATCCTTATGGGGATTTTTTCAAATTTCATTCCGCTACTACTTCAGCATACGTTCAGCTATAGAAACCGTTCAACTATTAACATGTTCAGCTTTTTAAGCTCTTTCAGACTTGTACTTTTCAGCTTTTTAGCTTTTCAGCTTTTTCAAATATTCAGCTTTTTCAGAAAAAAAATTAATATGGAAGCAAATGGGAAAATCTTCAAATCCTCTTCAAAACTCATCCACTTTCAAGCTCTTCTGCTCCCTCATACTTTGAGCTAGAGACACCATTCCAACTTTAAAATAGTCACAGGACCTTGAACTATTTGGCACTTATTCAGCTTTTTAAAATCTTTTACGGTTTTGAAATTATCACAGCTTTAGTTTTAAGGATTTTTAGCTCGTCTTCTGGGTTTATAATGGGTGTGTATTGCGTGAGCTAGAGTGGGTGACATCATCGCTAGAGTGGAGAGCAGCTGCAAAAACTTGAGAAAAAACTCTCTTCAGCTTGATTTGGGTCCCACAGCTTTTACTTCACATAGACAATATATACATAGAAATGTAGGAAATCTTGTTGGCTTTCAGATGGTGTTCTTATTTCAGATGTAGGACTTAAACTTTTGGCTGTAGAAGCCCTCGAGCGACAAGCACTCCAGCAACTCCCCCATAAGCTGCAGTGTTAACTTTGAGCCTAAATTTCTGGAGTGGAGCAGACGGTACCGGTTTTGTCTCTCGCTCTGGCTCCCTCATTTTTCACTTTACAGAAATAAAAAAGACATCACATGGTTCAGCAATGTCTCCTCTTACTCACTGTATACATATTTTGGCCATAACCATTACACTTTTTTCTAAACCTGCAGGAGTTTGGGAGGTGTTTTCCCATTTATTCTTATGGGGAAATTTTCAACTTTGATTCTGCTACTGCTCCAGCATATGTGCAGCTACAGAAACTGTTTGGCTGTCAAACTGTTCAGCTTTGTAAGCTCTTTCAGCCTATTACTTTTCAGCTTTTCAACCTTTTCATCCTTTTCAAATATTCAGCTTCATGTTCAGCTAGAGAAACTGTTCAACTATCAAAATGTTCAGCTTCGTGTTCAGCTAGAGAAACTGTTCAGCTATCAAAATGTTCAGCTTTTAAGCTCTTTCAGTTCATTACTTTTCAGCTTTTCTCCCTTTTCAGCTTGTTCAAATATTCAACTTGATGTTTAGCTAGAGAAACTGTTCAGCTATCAAAATGTTCAGCTTTTTAAGCTCTTTCAGTTCATTACTTTTCAGCTTTTCTGCCTTTTCAACTATTCAGCTTTATGTTCAGCTATAGAAACCATCCAACTATCAAAATGTTCAGCTTTTTAAGCTCTTTGAACCTATTACTTTTCAGCCTTTGACTTTTCAGCTTTTGAAAAAAGTCAGCTTTTTCTGCAAATTCTTGACCATTCATTCTCATAGTTTTATGCAGTTTTTTATGCATTAGGCAAGTGTTTTCCAGCACATTCAGCAGATTTCCGAAATCACTTCAGCCGTCAGCATTCACGCTGTATTTTCGCAGGAAATAAAATTTTTCTAGTTATACAGTACAGACCAAAAGTTTGGACACACCTTCTCATTCAATGAGTTTCCTTTCTTTTCATGACTATTGACATTGTAGATTCACACTGAAGGCATCAAAACTATGAATTAACACATGTGGAAATATGTACTTAACAAAAAAGTGTGAAACAACTGAAAATACGCCTTATATTCTAGTTTCTTCAAAGTAGCCACCTTTTGCTCTGATTACTGCTTTGCACACACTCTGCATTCTCTTGATGAGCTTCAAGAGGTAGTCACCTGAAATGGTTTTCACTTCACAGGTGTGCCCTGTCAGGTTTAATAAGTGGGATTTCTTGCCTTATAAAAGGGGTTGGGACCATCAGTTGTGTTGTGCAGAAGTCAGGTGGATACACAGCTGATAGTCCTACTGAATAGACTGTTAGAATTTGTATTATGGCAAGAAAAAAGCAGCTAAGTAAAGAAAAACGAGTAGCCATCATTACTTTAAGAAGAGAAGGTCAGTCAGTCCGAAAAATTGGGAAAACTTTGAAAGTGTCCCCAAGTGCAGTCGCAAAAACCATCAAGCGCTACAAAGAAACTGGCTCACATGAGGACCGCCCCAGGAAAGGAAGACCAAGAGTCACCTCTGCTGCGGAGGATAAGTTCATCCGAGTCACCAGCCTCAGAAATCGCAGGTTAACAGCAGCTCAGATTAGAGACCAGGTCAATGCCACACAGAGTTCTAGCAGCAGACACATCTCTAGAACAACTGTTAAGAGGAGACTGTGTGAATCAGGCCTTCACGGTAGAATAGCTGCTAGGAAACCACTGCTAAGGACAGGCAACAAGCAGAAGAGACTTGTTTGGGCTAAAGAACACAAGGAATGGACATTAGACCAGTGGAAATCTGTGCTTTGGTCTGATGAGTCCAAATTTGAGATCTTTGGTTCCAACCACCGTGTCTTTGTGCGACGCAGAAAAGGTGAACGGATAGACTCTACATGCCTGGTTCCCACCGTGAAGCATGGAGGAGGAGGTGTGATGGTGTGGGGGTGCTTTGCTGGTGACACTGTTGGGGATTTATTCAAAATTGAAGGCATACTGAACCAGCATGGCTACCACAGCATCTTGCAGCGGCATGCTATTCCATCCGGTTTGCGTTTAGTTGGACCATCATTTATTTTTCAACAGGACAATGACCCCAAACACACCTTCAGGCTGTGTAAGGGCTATTTGACCAAGAAGGAGAGTGATGGGGTGCTGCGCCAGATGACCTGGCCTCCACAGTCACCGGACCTGAACCCAATCGAGATGGTTTGGGGTGAGCTGGACCGCAGAGTGAAGGCAAAAGGGCCAACAAGTGCTAAGCATCTCTGGGAACTCCTTCAAGACTGTTGGAAGACCATTTCAGGTGACTACCTCTTGAAGCTCATCAAGAGAATGCCAAGAGTGTGCGAAGCAGTAATCAAAGCAAAAGGTGGCTACTTTGAAGAACCTAGAATATAAGACATATTTTCAGTTGTTTCACACTTTTTTGTTAAGTATATAATTCCACATGTGTTAATTCATAGTTTTGATGCCTTCAGTGTGAATCTACAATTTTCATAGTCATGAAAATAAAGAAAACTCTTTGAATGAGAAGGTGTGTCCAAACTTTTGGTCTGTACTGTATATGCTATCTATATGCATACAAGGCGGTACAACTCCAACACTATCTGACCTCCATTTTTAACACACTTGAACACATTCTGTGACAGAGCTGTTGTATGGGATTGCAGGTTGGACAAGGGTATATGTAGTAAACCAACCATTGAATGTATTAAGTTACATAATTGTATAAAGATTGACCTCTTATTATCCTAGCTTTCCAGGCACAGCCCAAGATGTGTCATGGTGCAAATTAATAGGTAATTTTCTTTTTTCAGGGCTACTGACAAGTTCATTGTGTGCCAAAGCCAGCTTATGTCTCTATTTACTAACTGCTCAGCCTGTTGTGGAGAAACTGAAGTAAGTAACTCCAACGGAAGGAAACATTGAGAAGCAGGAGGGAGCTTGTGCAAAAATAAAGCAGGTAAGGGTCTTCTTGTGATTTCTGATGAAAAAGTATCATAACTTGTATTTCAGTTTGTATATCTTGTGTTATTTATGTACTGTAATCTTCTGCCTTTCACATATGTCTTTCATGTCTGTCAGCATTTTTGGCTCCTCATGGATTCTCTGAGAGTGCGAGAGTGCAGCACTGTCCTGTCCTCGTCTGCTGCGGCTCCCCTTTCCAGATCCCTCCAGAATATCAACAAGGAGGAAGCTGTTGGCATATTCACTGCACAGCATTCATGATTTAATACAGGACATTGATAACTCTGAGGCTTTTCATACTCATAACACTGTTTTTTTTTTTTAAATGGGTCAGATGGTATATTTCTTTTGATTATTAATGGATAATAACCGTTTTTTACAATCTGGACCTTATTTCTAGCATAAAATATGATCATTTACTCACCCAGATAACTTTGGTGTCATTACAAGTCGTTCCGACGAAATTAGATCCAGCTGAGAGCCGCGTATATCTGTATAATGCGAGTACACAGGGCAGTGCAATGTAGCCTCTAAATAACACATTATCTGCCGCAAAATTCATTAATTTCACCAATATTTTGTTATGATACACTACTGCTATTCCCCTCTGAGTCCGGGGTTAGCTGTTGGTCTGTAGGTTGACCTACTAACCTCTGATCTGGATGATGTCATCTCCGACCGCGGCGTGGCTTGTTGCTATCGCTAATGCTACGGTTCGTTTCTGCGTGTTTCCGACTTGTCTGAACAAAATGAGCAGCTGGACGAAGTTCAGCTTCCTCTCCGCAACCTAGACTTACTAAAGCTCTGGCTATTTGCACTAAAAATGGACCCGAATGCCGAAGCGGAATGATTATTATCAGAATGAGCCGGGCAGCGGTCAGAGATGATATCGTCCAGGTCAGAGGTCAGTAGGTCAACCTACAGACCCTGGGTGTTGATAACAGCTAACCCCGGACTCAGAGGGGAATAGCACTAGCGTATCATAACAAAATATTGGTGAATGAACGAGTTTCGCGGCAGATAATGTGTTATTTAGAGGCTGCATTGTGCTGCCCCGTATACTCATTATACGGATATACGCGGCTCTCAGCTGGAACTAATTTCGTCGGAACGACTTGTAATGACACCAAAGTTATCTGGGTGAGTAAATGATCATATTTTATGCTAGAAATAAGGTCCAGATTGTAAAAAATGGTAATTATCCTTTAATAACATTTGGCACATCTGTATAATAGTTGCAATGTTCGTTAAGTTAACACTTAGTTTACATGTGTTGTACAGGATGTGCTTAATTGTGTTAACTTTAATTCATGAACATAATTTATGAAGGACATGCTGCTGCTGCATGCAGGTTTAACCATCAAATGCAGATCTGACTGTACCCTTCTGTTAAAGAAAGAAAAACCTATATAGGCTAGGCCCAGTGGACAATCTTCCTGCTGTATGCAGTGTAGTGGTATTCCTTTATTTTCTTTCTCTCTTGCACTTAATGGTATTTTTAAGATATTAATGCTGTTGCAAAATGTTGTTGTGTTATCGTGAGCACTGTCTATGAGAACCTGGGCAACCTCATAGAGTGTTTTGAGACCATCAGGTCAGACACACCTTTGACAGCACCATGGTGAGGGAGGCGTCTGGCTTCCTGAGGATGCTGCAGGATGAAGATTTTGTTTTTTTCCTGCAGCTGTTTCATCAAATCGTGCCTCATGTTGACATGATGTACCAACAGCTCCAGAAGAGGGACATTGACATGGTGTTCATCAAACGTGCCCTGCAGAACTTCACCAGCAGTGTTCAGGCCATCAGGTAAGATAATATAGAGTGATTATAATAATAGTTATGCACATGTTCATTACTAAATGTAGGCATGCTGTGATGGTTATAATGTATAGGAACTCAAAAGTAATGAGCCACTTTAGTCATCTGCATTTGTGTGCATAAGTAAGTTTAGCACATCCAGAAATAGTGATATTTTTTCAGCCATTTCCAGAAAGTTGTGCAATACAGGCAATTTTTTATTACTTACTAGTATTACTGTTTTTTTTTAAAGACAGTAATTATTGATAATGGCATTGACATACTGTAATCATATTCTCACACTTTTGATCTGTCTCCCTTCAGGGACCAAAGCTCCTCTCAACAGCAGCAGCAAGAAGCACCAGGTACCACAAGATCAAGGAGAGCCTTAGGAACAAGAGTAGCAGAGGCTGTCAAACGAGGTATCTGCATTCATTACTGACCAATGATGTAGGCATACTCAAGTGTTGGAACCAAGTGATAAAGTCACAATCTCTGTTTTTACAGAGTTAGATTCAGTAATGGATGGTAGTCATTTTTTTTACTCACCCATTACTTGTCCATTATACTCACACAAGGATACAGTAATAAGTCTGCATGAATAATAAAATGCATACTTTGGAACTGTGAGACAGTAGATACAGTAGATCATGGCCACATTCATGCCAACACCAGTAGAATTTTTTTTTTTACAATTGTGTGTTACTGATGTAGTGGTAAATTTGAATATTCCTTTTTACTTGAGACGCCTCCACACCCTGCTTTCCCCAAGGTATCAGAATTCTTTTTTGCTACACATTTGTGTATTTTAATGTCTAGACCTTGTAATTGCATTTCAAGTTTCGGAGACACCCCAACCTCTCACTTACTCATGATATACTCAAACCCTTTTGTATTTTAAATTGTGTTGATTAGACCTCTTAATCACACTCCAGGATGTCAGTGCCGATACCTGTGAAAGACAAAAGTGTGAAAAGACACCCTGAGTAGGGGGCCGACCCCACAGCAGACAAAGGATGTAAAACACACCCAAGGGGTGGGCTTTTCCTCAGGTATAAATGTTCAAGTTTCCTGATGTTCAGGGTCGTTTTTCATTTTGAACCGCTCGCATGTTGATTGACCTTTTCTTTGCAAAGAAAATAAAACTTTGTAGGCCGGCAAGAATTCTTTACTTCATTCTCACCAAGAGCAGAAAATTTCCACGACACTGACTATACATTTTTATCATTTTAACAGATCTGTGAAACAATCCTGGGCCATGCCAAAGACAGGTTCTCCTTCACCAGCTACCTTGTGAGTGCCGTGCTGCTAGAGGCAGAGCTGTTTGACCTGCACCTGAAAACATTCCCTGAAGAGGCTCTGAATACCACCGTGAGGGCATACCCCATGCTACACAAGGAGAGGCTCAGGACTGAGCTTTCTCTCATCTACGAAAGTCCAGACTTCAGGGGCTGCTGCAGTGCACTGGCTCTGTACCAGGTTCTACAGAGCTACAACCTCCAGGAAACCTTCTCTGAGACTGTGGCGCTGTTGAACATCCTCATAACCACTCCAATGACAACAGCTGAAGCTGAGAGGTGTTTCTCCACCTTAAAGAGGATCAAGACATTCCTGAGAAATACAATGGGACAGGAACGTCTGAATGCATTGGGCCTGCTTTCCATGGAGAGGGAACTTGTCAGGAACATGCCTGATTTCAATGAGAGGGTGATTGATCGCTTTGCTTGCTTGAAAGAGAGGCGAGCTAAATTCCAATACAAGTGATGAGTGAGTGTGTTCTTAAATGGGGAGTTGTGTTATGTTGTACTCTCCAAATGTTGAATTGTAAATAGTTGTATTGATTGCATATTGCCAGCCAAATATAAACTGAATATGTTCTGGAAAATTTTGATTAATTACAGTTTTGATGATAGTGTAATTTGATTTGATTATCGCTATGGCATCCATGATGGCTATAAATTGTAGACTGTGCTAAATGTGATTTCATGGGCAAACTATTAGATGACAATTGTCTGTTAATGTGTGTTTTATTGTGGAACCAAATTTATTGTATTTGAGACATTTAAATAGCCTAGCTATACAAAAAATACTGAATAGTATGAACATTTTATGTCTGGTGTTGCCATCTAGTGGTTGAACAGGAAAACCAAATTAATCAATGAAATGTGACACTGTAAAGCTGGCTATCTGACTTTTATTTATTATTATTTTAACCATTGAATGGGTCATGTTAGACATCATTGCAACTTTTGCCTAGTGGTGGTGAAACCGAAGCTTTCTGAAGCACTGAACCACTTTGACACAGTTGCCCGGAAAGTGATGCACTGCTTCGAAGCATTCGATACAGTCAAAATAGTGACATCTGCTGGCTGTTGAGGGGAAGAATTGACGTCATGACTTTCACGAGTCAGTTTTTAATCAAATGTATGTTCTCTCACCAAACTTGTCATAATGTTACTGTAGTCAATCTAAATATTCTATATATTCTGTCATTGGTAAGTATCAGTACTCCGACATGTATTAGATAATCAATACTAGTTTTTTTATTGCATGATACATGGTAGTAATCTGTACGATGTTGTGATGTGAGGATATCCGTAGCTAATGCGTATACGGTAAGCTAAGCCACCAGTCTCTGACCAACTCTGCACTGACTGTCCTGACACCATAGCTCAATTTCTCTCTCCTCTGGCCATTAATTCTCCCCCTGGTGTCTCTCTGCTCTCTAATGTGCATAATGGACTCATAGTTATACGGTTGTGGTCTGTCGTATTTGTAATTATACACATGTAAAGTTTCCTTGGGGTCAGAACCAAGGAAACTTGGTGTTTCCTTGGTTCTTTTTTCCTATTGTTCAAATCGACCGCTCTCCCTCTGCCTACGTCACTTCCGTTAAGGGTTTTTCGATGCGGAAGTAAAATTTTGTCCCAAAAACGGAAGTCTTATTTATAAATTTATATTTATAAATATAATTTTAAGAAAAACTTGTTCCTACATTATATTTCTAAGCATTGGTTTAAGGGGGGGGGGGGGGTCTAACCTGCAATATGCTCTTTAAGTCTTTTAGAATGTGAAAATTTATAAAAAATAAAGGGGTTTATTTGAAGACCTCACATGCACCGGGATGACCTTTCAAGTTTCTGAAGGTTGTATGGGCTGGGGACTTTACAAACTGCAGAGGCCATGTCAGGATTTCAGCCTTCTCGGACAAAGCTTTGATCATTTATTAAAGAAAAGGGTTTGTCCTGCCTTTTTAAAATTCAAATGTGTTGGAGCCGCCCCATGTGTAGAGCAGGCGGCCCTGGTTCGAATCCCGCATTCAGCGGCCCTATCCTGCCTGTCATTCCCCCTCTCTGCCTCCCATTTCCTGTCACTCTCTGAACTGTCCTATCAATTAAAGGCATAAAAGCCCCAAAAATATACTTAAAAAAAAAAAAAAGATTCAAATGTGTAAAACCTGTCTCTTTTTTTTTTTTTTTACCTTAAATAGTCCCCTTTGACCCTAGTCAAAGTCACTCTAGGGTCTAATAAACTCAAACACAATTGGCCCATGTATCGCGTACCATCACATAAACGGTATCATCATTGCCAGACTTGGCCCACATCTGGTTAACATACTATTTGCCTTGTCAGAAATAGACCAGAAGTGCCGGCTTGATGCCAGATCTGGCCCAGACCTGTCTGCTACGTATCTGGGCCACATACAACTAACCACAAATGGCCCACATTTGGCATGCCATTACATAAACGGTCCCATCATTGCCAGACCTGGCCCACATCTGGCTAACATACTATTTACCAGGTCAGAAATAGGCCAAAAGTGCCGGCTTGATGCCAGATCTGGCCCAGACCTGTCTGTTACAGATCTGGGCCACATACACCTAACCACAATTGGCCCACATTTGGCATGCCATTTCATTAACGGTGCCATCACTGCCAAACCTGGCCCAGACCTGTCTGCTACAGACCTGGGCCCAGACGCGCAGCTTGTGAACAGGCAAGGCAGGCAACTGCTTGGGGCCCCGAGTTGCCAGGGGGCCCCTGAGACTCGGGGCCCGAGGGCTGTTTTATGAATGTTTCAAAAATATATTCGACGCATGCCCCCCCCACACCCCCGCAAAAGACCACAATGGAAGACAGAATTGAAAAAGACGGCTTGCTCTCAACCGACCTCCCTTTAAAAATAAAGGTTAAATAAACAACAATGGGCGATTTGCATTGACATCTCGAAACCTCCCGAATGGGGCCCCATGTCAATCAATCCCACCTCACGTTCACCTATGTGATGCAGTGTTGCCAACTTTGCAACTTTGTTGCTATATTTAGCGAGTTTTCAGACCCGTCTAGTGACTCTTTTTCATAAAAGCGACTAGCGACAAATCTAGCGACTTTTTCTGGTGTATGTGGAGACTTGTGGAGACTCTGACGTGAAAGCACGTATCGTTCAACGAGCAGCGGGTGCTGCCGTGCTGCCGTGGGACCGTGCCAAATCACCCACAGACGGCCCAGTCCTCTGTCTGTGGGTGTCGTCTGAGGACTGGGCCGTCTGTGGGTGCTTTGGCACGGTCAAGATTAGGAAGTGCAGCCGGGAGGGACTGTTGTGTGAGGAGTCCTCACACAACAGTCCCTCCCGGCTGCAGTCGGAGCAGGAGAAGTTCACCCCTCGCGCCCAGACTGCGAATGTAGAAATGTAGAAACGGTAACATTGTTGTGTGAATTAATTCACATTCGGTTAGTTTGCAAGCTGAGCTGGACCCGCACTCCATTGGGTCCAGCTGGGTTCGAGTGCGGCTCTGCCTGGCCACTGCCATGGACGCAGTTATGGTCAGCAACAAGTTAAAAAAAAAAAAAAAAAAAGTGTCACCTAACGGTAGTTGCTGTCCTGTCCTCCTTGACAGGAAGAAGCAGCACTCTATTAAAATATTAGAGCTAGCAAAATAATAGTATTAATTAATACAAATTATTAATTTGCTAGCTATTAGGGTAGAAGAAAGTAAATAAGCAAACTTATTATGTTATGGAAAATTTTTGCTTGGGGACCCAACAGACTCTAGAATCTGCCTGGGCCACATACACCTAACCACAATTGGCCCACATTTGGCATGCCATTACCTAAACGGTGCCATCATTGCCAGACCTGGCCCACATCTGGCTAACATACTATTTGCCATGCCAGATGTAGGCCAGAGGTGCCGGCTTGATGCCGGATCTGGCCCAGACCTGTCTGCTACCGACCTGGGCCACATACACCTAACCACAATTGGCCCACATTTGGCATGCCATTACAAAAACGGTGCCATCACTGCCAGACCTGGCCCACTTCTGGCTAACATACTATTTACCAGGTCAGAAATAGGCCAGAAGTGCCGGCTTGATGCCAGATCTGGCCCAGACCTGTCTGCTACTGTACAGACCTGGGCCACATACACCAAACCACAATTGGCCCACATTTGGCATGCCATTTCATAAACGGTGCCATCACTGACAGACCTGGCCCACATCTGGCTAACATAATATTTGCCATGCCAGATGTAGGCCAGAGGTGCCGGCTTGATGCCGGATCTGGCCCGGACCCGCTTGCTATGTGGGGCTGGCATTTCTCACAAGAAAACGGCTTGAAGACAATCTCACTGCACACACCTCTGCTGTGTGTGTGACTGCGGGCACAGCGGAGTTGGTTGCACCATGAGACATGAGAGGGGGGGATTCAATTACATTTTATAAAGATTGAAACACTTTGTTTTATGCTCTAGTCAACTGCCTATACCCCCTATGCCAAGAGCCGGCCCTGCCACCTCCTCTAGGACAAGTATCCAACATTTTAAACTGCCTCATTAAAACAGGTAACACACAACTGAACACCTGCTAGGCTTGCTAGCACAATGTTTCCTTCTGGAAGCGTGGCAAAGCACATAAAAAATACGGACCCGCCATTTCTGCTATTTTTTTTGACACGCACCCAAAATACAACTAAATGTTAGTATATTAACAATATATGAACATTCAAAACTTACAGTAAGTACAGTGAGGCTGACTGTTGCCATGTAGGTCCAACTTTCTGCAGTCCTCCGTGCTGCCACTCTTCGGTGCTCCCCCCCTTTTATTGTATTTTAGCATGTGCAAGGCCTATTATTAAATTCCACCTATTTGAAATAATAGAAATAAGAAGACTTTACCATTCTTATATGTAGGCCTTAATTCTATTAACTAGTACTTAAGTTGTGTTTTTAAGCCTTTTTGCAGTCAAATACAGCTTATGCTACTGTACAGTGCAAAAAGAGGCTTCTCTCGCTCTGAAACGCTCAAAATTGACACGAGCCAGTTTTCACCCTTAAAGAATTAAAGGACAGGTAAAACCTTGTTTGCCATGAAATAGATCCAAATTCACCCAGTTCAGGCTAGGAAACTTGCTTGAAAAACCCTTTTTCAGTCAAATGCAGCTTATGCTACTGTACAGTGCAAAAAGAGGCTTCTCTCGCTCTGAAACGCTCGTTTTTGGCATGAGCCAGTTTTCACCCTTAATGAATTAAATTCCAGGTAAACCCTTGTTTGCCACGAAGAAGATCCACATTCAACCAGTTCAGGCTAGAAAACTTCAGTGAAATACCTTTTTTCAGTGAACTACAGCACACACAGTACAAATACACAGTAGTAATACAGAGCACACAGTACAAATACACATAACAAAGTAGAAATATACAGAAAACAGTAGAAATACACAGTGGAAATACACAGCACACAGTAGAAATATACAGCAGAATTACACATCACAGTAGAATAACACATCACAATAGAAATTACAAATATACAAATATGCGAAATACAGAGCAGACAATAGAAATGCACAGTAGAAATACTAATCACAGTAGAAATACACTGTAGAAATACAGAGCACACAGTAGAAATGCACAGTAGAAATACACATCACACAGTGGAAGTACACAGCACACAGTCGAAATACACTTTAGAAATACAGAGCAGACAATAGAAATACACAGCAGACATAAACATCACAGTAGAAATACACATCACAATATAAAAACACAGTGGAAATACATAGCAGACACTAGAAATACACAGTAGAAATACACATCACAGTAGAAATACACAGTAGAAATACACAGCACACAGTGCAAATACACTAGAAATACCACACAGTCAAAATATACAGTAGAAATACACATCACAGTAGAAATACACAGTACAAATACACTAGAAATACATAGCACACAGTCGAAATACACAGTAGAAATACAGAGCCAACAATAGAAATACACATCAGAATAGAAATACACAGTAGAAATACACAGCATAGAGTCGAAATACACTTTAGAAATACAGAGCAGACAATAGAAATACACATTAGAAATACACTTCACAGTAGAAATACACATCACAATGGAAATACACATCACAGTAGAAATACAGAGTAGAAATACACAGCACACAGTGCAAAGACGTCTAGAAATACACAGCACACAGTAGAAATACACAGTAGAAATACAGAGCAGACAAGAGAAATACACAGTAGAAATACACAGCACACAGTCGAAATACACATCGCATTAGAAATACACGGTAGAAATACACAGCATAGAGTACAAATACACTAGAAACACATAGCACACAGTCGAAATACACAGTAGAAATACACATCACAGTAGAAATACACAGCACACAGTACAAATAAACTAGAAATACATAGCACACAGTCGAAACACAGAGCCAACAATAGAAATACACATCAGAATAGAAATACACAGTAGAAATACACAGCACAGAGTCGAAATACACTTTAGACATACAGAGCAGACAATAGAAATACACAGTAGAAATACACTTCACAGTAGAAATACACATCACAATAGAAATGCACAGTAGAAATACACAGCACACAGTCCAAATACACAGTAGAAATACACATCACAATGGAAATACACATCACAGTAGAAATACACAGTAGAAATACACAGCACACAGTGCAAATACACTAGAAATACATAGCACACAGTCGAAATACACATTAGAAATACAGAGCAGACAAGAGAAATACACAGTAGAAATACACAGCACACAGTAGAAATACACGGTAGAAATACACAGCACACAGTAGAAATACACGGTAGAAATACACAACACACAGTAGAAATACACTAGAAATACATAGCAGACAGTAGAAATACATTGTAGAAATACACATCACAAAGTCCAAATACACTGTAGAAATACACAGTAGAAATGCACATCACAGTAGAAATACACAGTAGAAATATAGATCACAGTAGAAATACACATCACAGTAGAAATACACCGCACAGTACAAATACTATAGAAATGCATAGCACACAGTCAAAATACACAGTAGAAATACCGAGCAGACATACACATCACAGTAGAAATGCACAGTAGAAATACACAGCACACAGTCAAAATACACAGTAGAAATACACATCACAGTAGAAATACACAGTAGAAATACACAGCACACAGTGCAAATACACTAGAAATACATAGCACACAGTCGAAATACACAGTAGAAATACAAAGCAGACAAGAGAAATACACAGTAGAAATACAGAGCAGACAAGAGAAATACACAGTAGAAATACAGAGCCAACAATAGAAATAAACAGTAGAAATACATATCACAATAGAAATACACAGTAGAAACACACAGCACAGAGTTGAAATACACAGTAGAAATACAGAGCAGACAATAGAAATACACAGTAGAAATACACATCACAGTATAAATACACAGCAGACAATAGAAATACACAATAGAAATACACATCACAGTAGAAATACACATCACAATAGAAATACACAGTAGAAATACACATCACATTAGAAATGCACATCACAATAGAAATACACAGTAGAAATACACAGCACACAGTACAAATACAGATCAGACAATAGAAATGCACAGTAGAAATACACATCACAGTAGAAATACACATCACAATAGAAATACACAGTAGAAATACACATCACATTAGAAATACACAGTAGAAATACACAGCCCACAGTGCAAATGCAAAAGAAATACAAAGCACACGTCAAAATACACAGTGGAAACAAAGAAGAGACAATAGAAATACACACAGAAATACAAATCACAGTAGAAATACACAGGAGATATACACATCACAGTAGAAATACACATCACAATAGAAATGCACAGTAGAAATACACAGCACACAGTCAAAATACACGGTAGAAATACACATCACAGTAGAAATACAGAGTAGAAATACACAGCACACAGTGCAAATACACTAGAAATACATAGCACACAGTCGAAATACACATTAGAAATACAGAGCAGACAAGAGAAATACACAGTAGAAATACACAGTAGAAGTACACAGCACACAGTAGAAATACACTAGAAATACATAGCAGACAGTAGAAATACATTGTAGAAATACACATCACAAAGTCCAAATACACTGCAGAAATACACATCACAGTAGAAATACACAGGTGAAATATAGATCACAGTAGAAATACACATCACAGTAGAAATACACAGCACACAGTACAAATACTATAGAAATACATAGCACACAGTCAAAATACACAGTAGAAATACAGAGCAGACACTAGAAATACACAGTAGTAATACACATCACAATAGAAATGCACAGTAGAAATACACAGCACACAGTCAAAATACACAGTAGAAACACACATCACAATGGAAATACACATCACAGTAGAAATACACAGTAGAAATACACAGCACACAGTGCAAACACACTAGAAATACATAGCACACAGTCGAAATACACGTTAGAAATACAGAGCAGACAATAGAAATACACAGTAGAAATACACAGCACACAGTAGATATACACAGTAGAAATACACAGCACACAGTAGAAATACACTAGAAATACATAGCAGACAGTAGATATACATTGTAGAAATACACATCATAAAGTCCAAATACACTGTAGAAATACACAGTAGAAATACACATCACAGTAGAAATACACAGTAGAAATGCACATCACAGTAGAAATACACAGTAGAAATATAGATCACAGTAGAAATACACATCACAGTAGAAATACACCGCACAGTACAAATACTATAGAAATGCATAGCACACAGTCAAAATACACAGTAGAAATACACATCACAGTAGAAATACACAGTAGAAATACACAGCACACAGTGCAAATACACTAGAAATACATAGCACACAGTCGAAATACACAGTAGAAATACAAAGCAGACAAGAGAAATACACAGTAGAAATACAGAGCAGACAAGAGAAATACACAGTAGAAATACAGAGCCAACAATAGAAATAAACAGTAGAAATACATATCACAATAGAAATACACAGTAGAAACACACAGCACAGAGTTGAAATACACAGTAGAAATACAGAGCAGACAATAGAAATACACAGTAGAAATACACATCACAGTATAAATACACAGCAGACAATAGAAATACACAATAGAAATACACATCACAGTAGAAATACACATCACAATAGAAATACACAGTAGAAATACACATCACATTAGAAATGCACATCACAATAGAAATACACAGTAGAAATACACAGCACACAGTACAAATACAGATCAGACAATAGAAATGCACAGTAGAAATACACATCACAGTAGAAATACACATCACAATAGAAATACACAGTAGAAATACACATCACATTAGAAATACACAGTAGAAATACACAGCCCACAGTGCAAATGCAAAAGAAATACAAAGCACACGTCAAAATACACAGTGGAAACAAAGAAGAGACAATAGAAATACACACAGGAATACAAATCACAGTAGAAATACACAGGAGATATACACATCACAGTAGAAATACACATCACAATAGAAATGCACAGTAGAAATACACAGCACACAGTCAAAATACACGGTAGAAATACACATCACAGTAGAAATACAGAGTAGAAATACACAGCACACAGTGCAAATACACTAGAAATACATAGCACACAGTCGAAATACACATTAGAAATACAGAGCAGACAAGAGAAATACACAGTAGAAATACACAGTAGAAGTACACAGCACACAGTAGAAATACACTAGAAATACATAGCAGACAGTAGAAATACATTGTAGAAATACACATCACAAAGTCCAAATACACTGCAGAAATACACATCACAGTAGAAATACACAGGTGAAATATAGATCACAGTAGAAATACACATCACAGTAGAAATACACAGCACACAGTACAAATACTATAGAAATACATAGCACACAGTCAAAATACACAGTAGAAATACAGAGCAGACACTAGAAATACACAGTAGTAATACACATCACAATAGAAATGCACAGTAGAAATACACAGCACACAGTCAAAATACACAGTAGAAACACACATCACAATGGAAATACACATCACAGTAGAAATACACAGTAGAAATACACAGCACACAGTGCAAACACACTAGAAATACATAGCACACAGTCGAAATACACGTTAGAAATACAGAGCAGACAATAGAAATACACAGTAGAAATACACAGCACACAGTAGATATACACAGTAGAAATACACAGCACACAGTAGAAATACACTAGAAATACATAGCAGACAGTAGATATACATTGTAGAAATACACATCATAAAGTCCAAATACACTGTAGAAATACACAGTAGAAATACACATCACAGTAGAAATACACAGTAGAAATATAGATCACAGTAGAAATACACATCACAGTAGAAATATAGATCACAGTAGAAATACACATCACTGAAGAAATACACAGCACACAGTACAAATACTATAGAAATGCATAGCACACAGTCAAAATACACAGTAGAAATACCGAGCAGACATACACATCACAGTAGAAATGCACAGTAGAAATACACAGCACACAGTCAAAATACACAATAGAAATACACATCACAGTAGAAATACACAGTAGAAATACACAGCACACAGTGCAAATACACTAGAAATACATAGCACACAGTCGAAATACACAGTAGAAATACAAAGCAGACAAGAGAAATACACAGTAGAAATACAGAGCAGACAAGAGAAATACACAGTAGAAATACAGAGCCAACAATAGAAATAAACAGTAGAAATACATATCACAATAGAAATACACAGTAGAAACACACAGCACAGAGTTGAAATACACAGTAGAAATACAGAGCAGACAATAGAAATACACAGTAGAAATACACATCACAGTATAAATACACAGCAGACAATAGAAATACACAATAGAAATACACATCACAGTAGAAATACACATCACAATAGAAATACACAGTAGAAATACACATCACATTAGAAATGCACATCACAATAGAAATACACAGTAGAAATACACAGCACACAGTACAAATACAGATCAGACAATAGAAATACACAGTAGAAATACACATCACAGTAGAAATACACATCACAATAGAAATACACAGTAGAAATACACATCACATTAGAAATACACAGTAGAAATACACAGCCCACAGTGCAAATGCAAAAGAAATACAAAGCACACGTCAAAATACACAGTGGAAACAAAGAAGAGACAATAGAAATACACACAGAAATACAAATCACAGTAGAAATACACAGGAGATATACACATCACAGTATAAATACACATCACAATAGAAATGCACAGTAGAAATACACAGCACACAGTCAAAATACACGGTAGAAATACACATCACAGTAGAAATACAGAGTAGAAATACACAGCACACAGTGCAAATACACTAGAAATACATAGCACACAGTCGAAATACACATTAGAAATACAGAGCAGACAAGAGAAATACACAGTAGAAATACACAGTAGAAATACACAGCACACAGTAGAAATACACTAGAAATACATAGCAGACAGTAGAAATACATTGTAGAAATACACATCACAAAGTCCAAATACACTGCAGAAATACACATCACAGTAGAAATACACAGGTGAAATATAGATCACAGTAGAAATACACATCACAGTAGAAATACACAGCACACAGTACAAATACTATAGAAATACATAGCACACAGTCAAAATACACAGTAGAAATACAGAGCAGACACTAGAAATACACAGTAGTAATACACATCACAATAGAAATGCACAGTAGAAATACACAGCACACAGTAGAAATACACTAGAAATACATAGCAGACAGTAGAAATACATTGTAGAAATACACATCACAAAGTCCAAATACACTGCAGAAATACACATCACAGTAGAAATACACAGGTGAAATATAGATCACAGTAGAAATACACATCACAGTAGAAATACACAGCACACAGTACAAATACTATAGAAATACATAGCACACAGTCAAAATACACAGTAGAAATACAGAGCAGACACTAGAAATACACAGTAGTAATACACATCACAATAGAAATGCACAGTAGAAATACACAGCACACAGTCAAAATACACAGTAGAAACACACATCACAATGGAAATACACATCACAGTAGAAATACACAGTAGAAATACACAGCACACAGTGCAAACACACTAGAAATACATAGCACACAGTCGAAATACACGTTAGAAATACAGAGCAGACAATAGAAATACACAGTAGAAATACACAGCACACAGTAGATATACACAGTAGAAATACACAGCACACAGTAGAAATACACTAGAAATACATAGCAGACAGTAGATATACATTGTAGAAATACACATCATAAAGTCCAAATACACTGTAGAAATACACAGTAGAAATACACATCACAGTAGAAATACACAGTAGAAATATAGATCACAGTAGAAATACACATCACAGTAGAAATATAGATCACAGTAGAAATACACATCACTGAAGAAATACACAGCACACAGTACAAATACTATAGAAATGCATAGCACACAGTCAAAATACACAGTAGAAATACCGAGCAGACATACACATCACAGTAGAAATGCACAGTAGAAATACACAGCACACAGTCAAAATACACAATAGAAATACACATCACAGTAGAAATACACAGTAGAAATACACAGCACACAGTGCAAATACACTAGAAATACATAGCACACAGTCGAAATACACAGTAGAAATACAAAGCAGACAAGAGAAATACACAGTAGAAATACAGAGCAGACAAGAGAAATACACAGTAGAAATACAGAGCCAACAATAGAAATAAACAGTAGAAATACATATCACAATAGAAATACACAGTAGAAACACACAGCACAGAGTTGAAATACACAGTAGAAATACAGAGCAGACAATAGAAATACACAGTAGAAATACACATCACAGTATAAATACACAGCAGACAATAGAAATACACAATAGAAATACACATCACAGTAGAAATACACATCACAATAGAAATACACAGTAGAAATACACATCACATTAGAAATGCACATCACAATAGAAATACACAGTAGAAATACACAGCACACAGTACAAATACAGATCAGACAATAGAAATACACAGTAGAAATACACATCACAGTAGAAATACACATCACAATAGAAATACACAGTAGAAATACACATCACATTAGAAATACACAGTAGAAATACACAGCCCACAGTGCAAATGCAAAAGAAATACAAAGCACACGTCAAAATACACAGTGGAAACAAAGAAGAGACAATAGAAATACACACAGAAATACAAATCACAGTAGAAATACACAGGAGATATACACATCACAGTATAAATACACATCACAATAGAAATGCACAGTAGAAATACACAGCACACAGTCAAAATACACGGTAGAAATACACATCACAGTAGAAATACAGAGTAGAAATACACAGCACACAGTGCAAATACACTAGAAATACATAGCACACAGTCGAAATACACATTAGAAATACAGAGCAGACAAGAGAAATACACAGTAGAAATACACAGTAGAAATACACAGCACACAGTAGAAATACACTAGAAATACATAGCAGACAGTAGAAATACATTGTAGAAATACACATCACAAAGTCCAAATACACTGCAGAAATACACATCACAGTAGAAATACACAGGTGAAATATAGATCACAGTAGAAATACACATCACAGTAGAAATACACAGCACACAGTACAAATACTATAGAAATACATAGCACACAGTCAAAATACACAGTAGAAATACAGAGCAGACACTAGAAATACACAGTAGTAATACACATCACAATAGAAATGCACAGTAGAAATACACAGCACACAGTCAAAATACACAGTAGAAACACACATCACAATGGAAATACACATCACAGTAGAAATACACAGTAGAAATACACAGCACACAGTGCAAACACACTAGAAATACATAGCACACAGTCGAAATACACGTTAGAAATACAGAGCAGACAATAGAAATACACAGTAGAAATACACAGCACACAGTAGAAATACACTAGAAATACATAGCAGACAGTAGATATACATTGTAGAAATACACATCATAAAGTCCAAATACACTGTAGAAATACACAGTAGAAATACACATCACAGTAGAAATACACAGTAGAAATATAGATCACAGTAGAAATACACATCACAGTAGAAATATAGATCACAGTAGAAATACACATCACTGAAGAAATACACAGCACACAGTACAAATACTATAGAAATACATAGCACACAGTCAAAATACACAGTAGAAATACAGAGCCAACAATGGAAATACACATCACAATAGAAATACACACTAGAAATACACAGCACAGAGTCGAAATACACTTTAGAAATACAGAGCAGACAATAGAAATACACAGTAGAAATACACATCACATTAGAAATACACGGTAGAAATACACAGCATACAGTACAAATACACTAGAAATACATAGCACACAGTCGAAATACACAGTAGAAATACAGAGCAGACGAGAAATACACAGTAGAAATACACAGCACACAGTAGATATACACAGTAGAAATACACAGCACACAGTAGAAATACACTAGAAATACATAGCAGACAGTTGAAATACATGTTACAACCCAGGGGTGGGTCTAGGAATCTGTGGGTGTGTCTGAATGAATGTGTGAGTGAATGATGTGTTGCAGGTGTGGTGCCGGATCCAGCCCCGATTGGTCCAGCCAGCGCAAGGGGGGGTGTTAAGTTGGTGGAGAGGGGGGTGCTGACATACCTGGTTGGGACCACGGGTGTTGCTGTACACGAGTCAGAGGCGAAGGCGCAGGCTGACGCTGGTCCGGCTTCGGGCATAGATGCTGTGGCTCCCGACCAGTCTGCCGAACTCTCCACAGAAAGTCTTCGTTTAGCTCTCCGAATGAAGGAGTTGGAGCAGGAGACTAAACAGCTCGAGGTGGAGGCTATGCATCTCAAAGTGAGAGCCTTGGAGCTGGAACGCAGCACACCCCCAGTTTCCCCAGCTCCAGTGAACACTGTTCCACCTGCTGTGCAATGCGGGGGAGAGTCTTTCCTGACCCGGAGGTGGTAGAAGTCCCGTGCGTTGAGTCATTCACTCCTGCCCCCACGTCGGTGCCGCGCGATGTGTTCCCCGCGTGCGCAATTACGCGCGCCAAAGCTCGTCAGTTGGGGGAAGTTGTGGATTTGTCTGATTCTTTCATGTGTTCTCCCTGTGAAAAAGAGCCAATCTGTTCTGTGCCAGCCTCAGACACTGTGGAGTTGGTGCCTGAGGAGGGCGAGCTGACATTGAATGTGGATAGGGCAACGTTGATTAATGCGCAAAAGAATGATCGTACTTTGGATGTCTGTGTTTTTGCTGCTGCCGCGGCACAAGACGCTACTGGTAAAAATGTTGTGTTCTTCTTTGATAAAGGGGTGTTAATGAGAAAGTGGGGCCCTGGTTCCAGTGAGTGGGATTCTGTTCACCAGGTGATTGTGCCAGCGCCGTTCCGCCAACAGGTCCTGAGTCTGGCCCACGACTCCAGTCTGGCTGGTCATTTAGGTATTAAAAAAACTTACAACTGGGTTCTCCGACACTTTTTCTGGCCGGGTTTAAAAGGGGATGTTTCCAGTTATTGTCGTTCTTGCCATGTCTGCCAAGTGGTGGGTAAACCAAACCAGCCCGTGCCACCAGCGCCTCTCCGTCCTATTCCAGTGATGGGTGAGCCTTTTGAGCGCGTGCTGGTAGATTGCGTGGGTCCTCTGCCAAAAACTAAGTCAGGGCATCAGTACATCCTGACGATGATGTGTGCGGCCACGTGCTATCCGGAGGCCGTGCCCTTACGCACCATAAAATCTAAAGCAGTTGTTAAAGCCCTGGTTAAGTTTTTTTCCACTTTCGGTTTGCCAAAAGTTGTCCAGTCAGATCAAGGATCTAACTTCATGTCTAAAGTGTTTTCACAAGTCATGTCGGAGCTCAAAATAAAACATCAGAAATCCAGTCCATATCACCCAGTCGCAAGGAGCCTTGGAGCGCTTTCACCAAACGCTTAAGTCTATGCTCCAAAAATGTTGTCTTGATTCGGCCAAAGAGTGGGATGAGGGACTCCCGCTCTTGTTGTTTGCAGTGAGGGAAACGACTCAGGAATCCCTCGGTTTCAGCCCGGCTGACCTGGTGTTCGGCCACACAGTGCGCGGACCTTTGCGTTTGTTAAAAGAGAAATGGCTTTCAGATGTTACGCAGGTGGAACACAATGTGTTAGATTATGTCAGCTCCTTTCGTGAACGTTTGCATTACACTGCTCACTCTTGCCGCTAGCCAGTCCAAGTTTTGACAGGAAAGCTGTGGCACGAGTTTTTGAACCAGGTGATAAAGTGTTGGTCCTGCTGCCCATTCCCGGTTCAGGGCTGCAGGCTCGGTTCTCTGGCCCTTATCTAGTAGAGCGCAAGCTCTCAGAGACTGATTATGTGGTCCACACTTATGGAGCTAAAACACTGCCATCACGCAAAACTGAAAGAAAAAATGTTGAAAGCTTGAAACCCCGTGTTTGAAAGTGCACAAAAGATTTGAAACTTTGGAACTAAGTTTTGAAGTTGTAAATAGTGTTTTGAAAGGCTGAATTAAAACTTCAAATCTCTGAAAACATTGTTTTGTATTTGAAAATTCATTGCAAATCTCTATAACGTTTCTTTGTTTTTTTTCTGTTTCTTCTTCACGACTACAGCACTGTTTTTACAGTGTTTTAAAAACACACGTTCAGAGTTTAAAATTTGGCGCTATTCTCCCACAGTATAATTTTGCTATCCAGTTCTGAAACCTTGTAAATGGAGATCTGAAAACTGGTGTGAGTATACTTGGAAAAAAGTGTTGAAATGTTGAAACCTGTGTTTTGAAAGGGCGAATCTCTGATTTGAAAAATTTGAAGGCCTAAATAGTGTTTTGGCTGGCTGGAAAAAAATTTCAATTGTCTGAAAACATTATTTTGTATTTGAAAATTCATTCCAAATCTCTACAACGTTTCTTTGTTTTTTTTCTGTTTCTTCTTCACAACTACAGCACTGTTTTTACAGTGTTTCAAAAACACACGTTCAGAGTTTAAAATTTGGCACTATTCTCCCACAGTATAATTTTGTTATCCAGTTCTGAAACCTTGTAGATGGAGATCTGAAAACTGGTGTGAATATATTTAGAAAAAAGTGCTGAGATGTTGAAACCTGAGTTTTGAAAGGGCGAATCTCTGATTTGAAAATTTTGAAGGCGTAAATAGTGTTTAGGCAGGCTGGGAAAAAAAATTCAATTGTCTGAAAACATTATTTTGTATTTGAAAATTAATTCCAAATCTTTGTCTTTTTCTTTTACTTCTTTACAACTACAGCACTGTTTTTACAGTGTTTCAACAACACACTTTCAGAGTTTCAGATTTGTCAGTATTCTCTCTGAAACTAAGTTTTGAAACTCCGTGAAAAAGTTTTGAAACTCTGAAGACGGGAGGCGGGAGTTGGTACCAGCCTTCTCAGCCTATTGGTTGCTGAAGTAAGCATATAGTCCAATGACATGTCGTCCTGTCGATCGGCCACACGAGATTGACAGACTTCTCCACCAATGCGGTGACACAGCGCAGAGTTCACGGCAGGAGCCGTGGAGGACCAGTCCAGAAGCAGAAGACTGACGGCAGGGAGCGAGGACGAAGAGGACGATAAGAACTGAGGAGGGAGAGAAGGAGAGAAGTTCAAGTGAAAGAAGAGGGAGCTGGAGGCCATGGCGGGGGCTGGCAACAGAGAGGTGAGCAACTTTTCAAGTTATTGTGTTGTATGAATTAACATTAGGATAACAACCATGTGAAGAGCAGAAGGACCGACTGTAGCTGTAATGCTAACGGGTTAGCATGTGGGCTAACACACGTATCGCTGACGATTCAGCAGTCATAACTGAGAAATGGAGGGTTTAAAACCCTCACCAACGTTGTGTTTTCCTCTTCGCTTATGTTACGTTACCCGAAGTCGTTACTTTCTTCGGGACTCGGGACGACGCCCTCCCGCCGTCGGTCCGACGGGAGGGGAGGGGTGATCAGACGACGCAGAAGTAAGCCTCCGATTCGGCACTAAGGGGAAAGTTAAGAGGAAATTAAGGTAACGTGCAGTGCTACTGTTTGTACACTGTCTGTTTTTTGTGACACTTCTTGAAGAAAACATTTTAGACATTTTAGGTGTGACATTAACTTTGCCTTACAGCCGCAGTTGTATTTGTGAAACGTTTATTTTATTTGTGAAAATGCTAAAGGGGAGATTTCACTGTTTTTGTTTGATAACATTACCTACAGACCTCATTAGACCAGGTCCACATCAAAAACCACTGTACCCAGACTTCTCAAATCTGGACTAGATTAATCTACAGGCCCTGAAGATTCATTCAGACACAGTTTCTGATCTGTGAAACCTTTGTGAAAATGCAATTAAGGCAGATTTCACCGTTTTCTCATCATATAGACCACATTAGACCTGGTCCAGGTCAAAAACCACTGTACCTAGACTTCTCAAATCTGGCCTAGATTATCCTAAAGAGGCTAAACATTCATTCTAATACAGTTTCTGATCTGTGAAACCTTTATTCTATTTGTGAAAATGCTATAAAGGCAGATTTCACCGTTTTTCTTGCAGATGATTGCAGATGTCGCCCATTCGCTAGTGGCATTAATCAGACAACAGCCACCTGCCCCTGCACCTGCCCCTGCTGTCCGTCCTCAGCCAACAGTGCAGGCTGATATGCAAAGGTAGTGGCCGCTACGGGGGGTGACCCCCATTTCGAAGGACCGTCATTCCGAATTTCCGAGGGGCCGCCATTGATTTCAATGGATGTTGCTCGCCTGACGCATGGGCCGAAAATGTTTCTGACTTCCGGGTTTACTTCCGCGTTATGGGGCCCATAGAGCATGCTCAGTTGAGTCACGCCCCATGATGCTCTTGGGCCTCCCATCATGCTTCGGGGTTATGAGGACGAGCGATCGGCATTGAAGTTTTTTTATGAATACTATACTTGTGGATTAAAGAATGAGTAATTAAATTTTTATAGGACTCGCACGGACTTTTCCACAAATAATGATTTAAAAACTAAGACGGTACATTTGTAGGTTTACTACGACCGTTGATATGATCATTAGGCCTAACTCATTTTGATGGTTAATTAATATACAATGTTACACTGAAAACAAGTTAGTCTGAACCTGTAGAGCTTAAATCAAAATGGACAATAAATTATAATTGACTTTTGTGTGTTTTAATGAGAACTGAATGTTAAACATTGTTGAAATTCAATGGGAATATTAATTGATTATTGATTATTAATAAAGTTATTAATGTTAATTAATGAAATGTGTGTTATCACTATTCATTAATAATCAACGGAGCACCACCCTGGAAGCAGGGATCAATAATCAATTGATATGCTTTTAGTCTCAATGCCTGAATATTTATCACAAATTGTTAATATCACAGGAATATCAATAATGAGGGAAATAGAAGGCGTAAATCCGAACACTGGACTTCTCAACCAGCTGTTATTACAATATAAAATTGTGCACAATAATCACAGGAAAATGCTCAATTATAATCAACAGTATTTATTAAAGCTTGTACTCAATCCACCAACCACTCACTTTAACAAACAACAGTCGCTTACTACAACTAGCACATCTATAAAGCAAAAATAAGCAAGCACAGATATAGGAAGGGATGTAGACCTGTATGTGTGTGTGTGTGTGTGTGTATGTGTGTGTGAACAATGGGCGACAGTGGGTCTTTGGAAAACTACAAAAATGGCCGAACCGGAGGTCGGACTACAAATTTACGGACGTGACGTAGCTGAAGTCACGTTCGTAGGACTACAAAATGGCCGGAACGTGATTTGGGGAAATTGCGTTCATAAAACTACCAAAATGGCCGGAACGTGGTTTGGTGAAACCACGCACGGACACGAATTCACAAGGGTGATATTGATTTTGCTGAATCATATACCTAGAATTCAAAAATGGCGGACTGAAACGTCAGCCGAAGGTAGTCGCTCCAACAAGAGCGCGGGATTTTGAAACAGTGGCGATAGTTACACCACCACTGGCCTTATATGCACTTTGATTGCACACAAGATGAATTTAGAGGGAAAATGACACACTGTCTCCAGAGAGGTAGCCGCGCTACCAAGAGGCGTCTGCCTCTAAAATTATGAATGGGAATACTACGAGACACGCGTCTCTTATGCTATAGCGAGGTTACTACCCGTAGGTTTACACCACGTTATTCATAAGATCACGACACTCGGACATGTGTGTAGGTGTAGATATGTGTGTGTGTGGAGGTTAGTAAGAGGGAAAGAAGATAAGTCGGCGCTTATCAGACAACAACGAATAACACGACAGCCGTGAAATGCACACAGTCGTTTCTCCCTAAATCGGGGGTCGGCAAGCGGACCGAGGTTCGCTTATTGTCCACTGATCAGAGAGAAAGTACGACGTACAGTGATCACACGGTGGCAAGATTACGCAGCTATCCAGCGAGTGGATCAGCGCACATAAGCTCCTTCGGGAGCGCAATAACACATACAATCAGCACAGTTATAACATAGGTAGGACTGGTTCCGTCTCCTTCTGAAGAAAAATGTTCTTCCTTCTGCAGGCGATGAGGAATGGCTGGGTTGCGCAGCGTTCCTCTTTGGATCCAAAAAGTAATACAGAATATTCTAACAAAAAGGAAAAAAAACAGTCTCTGTCTCGTCCAGCGAGTTAAGAACTGTAGCCTAGGTCAAGCAAACTGAAACGTCTCACCAAATTTACACCCTTTTGGCAACTACTGAATAAAGCCAGAGCTTCTTCACAGCATCACGTTACCTGGGAAAAAACAATGGGTAGTGGGGCTCCCCGACCTTTATGCCCTGAGTGACGTCAGGGTCATCTGGCCGTACTTTTATGGCCTGCGGCAACTTTGGCCCAATCAGGAGCGGATTAAAGTTTGGGGACGGACTGTACCTCGACGTACAGTTTGCCAGACCTTTGGGCGTTGGCCCAGTTCCTTTGTTCTTGAAAACTCATGCTGGTTTAGGAGTGCCTTGTAGTAAGGCTTCTGGGTTCCTTACAGGCCTCTCCTTTGTCTGCAATATCTGATGAAGGCCCAACATTATGACAGATGACCACAGAACACCTCACCTCACCTCAACCTGTCATTATTGTTGTGTAACCCCGTTTCACTTCAGCTGGATATTACATTTATTTAAAGTCTATATTGATTTTTTTTAATGCAGTGTACATTTGTGAAGATCATTGTAATGTTCGACGTGAAAGTAAATGTTGTTTTTCCCTTTGTAGATCATTTCCAGGATTTTTTCGGCGGGAAACAGTTAGGAGCAAAAAACGGCCTGCAGCACTAACAAAAATTTCCCAGACAATAAACAAGAAGTATATCAGGCTCCAGTTTTTCTTGATGTCGGGCCCTGGTGAACGGACACCAAAGTCCTCTGAAGAAATCCGTCTCCTGGAGGCAGGCCTGGGAAAAAGAACAGTCTGTGTGGCAGACAACTCTTGCCACAACGAGGTACTCTCAATTTAATGTTCTTCTGCTGATGGGTCAGGAGTAGGGTGCAACGATAAATCTATGACTAATCTACTATTGCATTAAAGCGTCACTAGGTAAAATTATTCATATTTGCTGGAACTGACACTATATTCTGATAGTAAGCAGTTAAATGAGTAATTTAGGACAAAATCCTACTCCTCTGGCTCCACCTACAGCCTGTAATCGTACTTGCCAAAATTTGAGCACTCTCCACCAGCTAGGTGGAGGGAGCAGGAGGAGCAGCCACTTGCACCTCGTAGGCTACATGTCGTAGTAAGCTGACGGAAGTGAAAGTAAAGTCCGCGACTTGGTCGGACATTTCAAGACGACACACTCTTAAGTTGCTCTTTTCACCTCTGTCAACCCCCCTCCCTCCCACCACACACGCAGACACACACAACAAGAGTGTGTTTCATGGTGAGAGACATAAGATAGTTTTTTGTAGTGTAATGAGTTGAAAGAAATAAATGCATCAAGGTAAATTTGATATTAAGCTTGATTTTATTTTTTAAAAAAGGATTGCTGAGTACAAGCTGATTAAATCAGATTTGTGTGAAATGAAAAGAAAAGGCTTTTGTAAAAATAGTGGGGCCATGTAGACAGATGAATTATAAATAAAGAAGACCTCACAAGTGTGCCATGTTTGATTTTACCCTAACAGTAAGGATCACAGTGTTTTTCATGTTACACCTTTATTTAGATGGTCAGTCAACTTGAAGAACACTACCCCAAGTTGAAGCAGCTGTCTGGAGGCTGACTTTGCTACAAAGCATCAGGTAAGGGAGAAAGGCAAAGGAAACCTGTTGGAGTTTTTAATACACTGAATGAATTTATTAGGGCTGTAGCCGATATCAGAGTACTCGAGTACTCACTCGGCTTGGGCGGCATCCGAGTGCCATTTCACCTACCAAGCTGTATTGGCTAATAATTTAACCATATATAGCCATATCACAGTTTTATATAGTGTCATGACAAAATTATAAATATCTGTCCATGTTCATATCTACTCTTATTCCAAAATTAATGTCATTGCTGAATAACAGGGTACACCACAGCTACATCAACACTGCGTTTACACGTGGCCGGCTATTTTCATAAACGGACATTTCACCCTCTCCGTTTTTAAAAATAACATCATGCACACCTGTCTGTTTACAGAAAAGTTTTTTTTTTTACACACTAGCTCGTGTATATATGACATCAAGAGCATGCCAAAGACTGTATGTACCAGTGTAACGAGAAGCTCAAGCCCACATTAGCCAGGTGGCACAGATGCAAGTTCTGACGCCTAATGAGGCCAAGTCTCCACTCTGGCTGGAGTTTTTGGAAAGAATCGTTTTCATAGGCGTCCGTTTGCATGTAAATGAAGGGTGCAAATGAAGGGAAATGTCTCCGTTTATGAAAATAGATGGCCATGTGTAAACATAGTGCAAGACATGAAACACCTGCATTAACTGTCAGGCCAACGTTGTGTAATCTAACTGAAGTAAGATTTGTATTTCTTTTTTTTAGGAGGTCATGGACAGAGAAAGCTTACTGTTGTGGCGACAGAAGACGAGGGCTACAATGCACAGCTCCTCAAAAATGTGTCGAACAACGGGAGACACATCTTATACATCCTCCCTTTACAAGAGGACATCGATAGTACTCCACTCCCGTACGATTCCCAGGAATTTGCAAAGATGCCTAAGTCCTCGTGCAAAAAGTGCGGTATTATGATGCCACTACAGTTCCTGGCTCTCCACATAAAGGACTGCGAAGCGGAAGTGGTAAGAACTAAATTAAAAAGTAATATGTTCTGCCGCAATTTAAAATTAAAGGAAGATGTAATTTTTTTGAAAGAAATAGGGAGTGATCCAGACTTCTTTCCTAATAGAATGGACCAAACGTTTAACACATGGGCATCCAAAGGTTTATGTAAATTTGGACAAATGTTTAGGGATAAAGAAATGAAATCTTTTGAACAGCTGTCGTTGCAATATAGTTTACCAAAGTCTCATTTATTTCGATTCTTCCAAGTGAGAAGCTATGTTTTTGATGTTGTAAAAAAGAAATCTATTCAAGAAGTAAACCCCCTTATTAAATGCATGCTTAAGATATATGATTGTGGTACTGAAACAAAACTTTTAACTAAATTGGTTAAAATAATACAAGCAAATAATCAAGATAAACAAATGGATCTTAATGTAAAAAACAAATGGGAAAATGAAATTCCCTGTAATATCTCACCAGTAGATTGGGAACAAATGTGTAAAAACATTCATGAAACAACTAACTCAAACTACTGGAAAGAATTTGCATGGAAGATTATAAATCGATATTTTAGGACACCCCAAATTCAAAGTAAATATAGAAGTAATGTAAACTCAAGCTGTTGGAGGAAATGCGGGGAGCAAATAGCACACCACAGTCATGTATTTTGGTCATGTAAAATATTAGGTGTTTTTTGGGAAGATTCTGTTAGAGAACTGTCAAATATTTTTGGCATCTCTGTGAATAAAAATCCATTAATTTTATTACTTGGAAAACTTCCAGAAAACATCAGGAAAAAAGATATATATTTATTTTTAATAATAAGAGTAGCATTAATTAAACAAATTACAAGAAATTGGTTAAAAGATGATAATTTAAGTAATTTCAAATGGAAAGATCTTGTTAATGAGATATATGTAATGGAAAGAATAACAATGAGAATTAGAAATCAAGTTTATATCTTTGAAGAAAAATGGGAAAAATGGGTGAGGTATGTGGCAAATGGCATCTCATGATTTGGAAATTATGTTTCTCATAGATATTATATATACATTCTGTCTTGCTTGTCTTGTATACTTGTAATGAATTAGACATTGCCTTCGCTTTTGAATACAGGCATAAGCAATTGTAAGTAAGTACACATGTGTTTGTTGTTATGGTACCTAGTGCATATATTTATGAAAATGCATCCTCTGAATGAAACCTTATGTAATTATTTGAATTAGTAATTGTTATTTTCTTATTTATTTATTTTTACTTTATTACAATGTCTGATTATTTTGTATTATGTTTTTTGTTGTTTGTTTGTTAATTGAAAGAAAAAGATAATAAAAAAAAAAAAAAAAAAAAAAAAGTAATATGTGAATGTATTTTTAGTTTTACATTATTAGTTGTACTTAATACTTAGTGATGTTACAGTATAGCTACTTGAGGACAAGTTTACACAATTATTGGTGTCGATGGGTTGACAGCAGGAAAAATGGGAAAGAGTATAGGTCTGAGTTTGAGTCCGAGGACAATATTGTAATGGCAAGACAACTGTGTCCCAGCATCTCAAAACTAGCCGGTCTTGTGAGATGTTCTTGTATTCAATGGTTAGTTACCTAATCTTGCCTCCAAGTTACCCACACCTTGACCTGACTGGGCATCAGGATTTACTTAAATAAGTCAGATCTCTCACCACTTACAGGGTTTAAATGATCTGCCCAGTACCCACCATTGTCCCCTATTTTTTCAGCATCTGAATGATTTGAAACCGCCTGACAGCTATCAATAACACAGCTATCTGTGTAGTTAGACTAAATCAGCAAAAGAAAAACGAAGAACAGAGAAATAAAGAAAATAAAAAATGGAAAAAGTTGATATTGAAATCAAGAAATAAAACTTAATTTAATTAAAAAACAAAAGCCTGCATTTCTACATCCTGGCTAACCGTGGAAAAAATAAAGAAAACAGTGAATACCTATTGTTATTTTTTGTCAGAAGTGTTCAGCCTTATAATGAAGTTTTGTAGATTATCTTTTAACTGGCACTTTAGAAAAGATAAATAAACCAAGCCTCCTACCTCATTCATTTCTTTTGTCAATTCACAGATCAGTGATGACTCTGAAATTGACAGCATACATGGAAAAGATGCCATAGCTACAGTTGAGTTTCCCAAAGATCATTTCATCACTTTTACACATTAACTGTGCTAACCATGCTAACTCATAATTTCTTTTGAAATGATATTAAAATGTTTATTTATTGTATTTAACCCTTACTTAGATTTAATTTTATGATCATTTGCTTTTTTACATATTCAGGAAACATGCCCAATATGTGGACAAGATGTCCCCAGAGAGGACATAGAATACCATGCCAGCTCCTGCGGAGATGGGTTCAGTTACCCCTACACATTCCTTATATTTCACCAATGTGATGTTTTGATGATTGCTATTACACATGAGGTCCTCATGGTATATCTGAAAATGTTTAGATTTTCATCAGACATCATGCCATTTCTTGATAATGATGCCAGAGATGGGAATTCAGGCACAACAGGTGTCATGCAGCCAGGTTCCAGCCGATCCGAACAGAGCACCAGTGGTTTCAATGAAATGGCCGGACCTTCAACTGCTGTTGCTCGTCACTCTGCCCCAGGTGCCAGTCAGAATCATTTCTTAAAAAACAGATCTCACAAACAATTTTGACTTTTATGCTGCCACAATATACTAGTTGTTATACTGTGTTTGGTTGTCATCTTAAATTCCCCTGTTTCTCATACAAGACCTGTGTCTTCAGCTACTTTCTGACATGAATTGCTTTTAATTACACAATGAACAGAGTGGGGCCAATGTGTGAGCACTGTCAATTTGCCCCTGAGCCCTCTAACATCGAAAGATCATCATTTCACTGGACAAAGGGCCCTATTGTAACCATCTATAGCACGTGGCGCAAGTGCCTTTAGGATGTGTACAAATCCACTGTTGCTATTTTAATGGTGGAAATATGAGTATCTATCACTTTGGCTGATTGCTATTATAATGCATTTTCCAAGCAATGTGTTTCAAGAATAAAACACAAGTTACTTTAATCAAAAATCAATTTGAATGATGAGCTGCTAACCCGACATTTCATTCATGAAAAATGAAAACATAGAACGACTGTGAGTAATGGCACTTTGCTCTGTGCAGCAACTCTGAGGCTGCAGACCTTTCAACACATCAGTTCTACAGTATAAACAGCTGTGGATAACAAACACTGTAAGAGTCACCCGTGTTCATTAATAGAACCATACAGATGTTCAGATGCTATTCTTGTTGATAAAATCAATAATTGGCACTGGAGCAGCTTTTCTCCAGATGTAGATGTGGTTCTGAGACCAATTATCCACAAATACACCAAAAACTCACTGCATATTTTCGCGTCTACTCCCGTCAGTTCGCTGTGCATGCAGCTGCACATCACACAGACATTGTGGGGCTTTGTTTTTGTTTATCTTATATTTACAACTTTGTTTCTCTTCCAAAAAGGTTTGTGTAGTCATGGAATAATAGGTAAACTCAGCAGGGTTCTCAGTTGTTGAAAGTATCTAAACCTGATCCATGTCCTCTCAAGAATATGAGTTAAATCTTTTTTTAACAATCGTCTTAACCATTCATAAAGTTGTATGAAGATTATCTGCAGCAGCACTCTCCAAGGTGCTCCAAGGGGCAGTGAACATACCTTTCTAAAATTTTAATATCACACTTAATTTTTTCTCAACTATTTATGATTTTTTGTATTTCATAGAGTGGAAGCAAATCATGAATGCTTCAGCTGCATCAACACTCTTCAGAAGACGTATCTTGATGGAGCAACAGCTGGAGATACCTCTTCATGTCACAATGGACATGCAGTCGGATGTTGAAGACAGAGAAAAGGCAGTTATCAGATTCTACAAAACCCAGAGAACTAAATGGGCCTCTCCACTTCACTGTGTGCTTGAAGGTTGCAATATTTATTTATTTTTTAATAAAAATGAGCCTATGACAATATAAGCTTGACAAAGATGCCCTTTTCATAGTGATTGGTTCCAACTCCTGCAAAGTAAAAGACAACCATACTGTTTGTGAGCTAATAAAGATTATTCTTCTTGCTTTAGGTGACTCAGCCATCGGTGATGGTGTAAGTCGGTACTTCATCAGCTTTGCTATGCATACTTTGCAGTCTGGATTCCACATTAACTTTGGTATGTTTTTTTTTCCTGTTGTTGTTGTTGTTGTACTGTGGGTTTTTTATTTTTCAAAGTGACAAATGACTTATAAAAAAACAAAGTTGTTGTTTTAGGTAGGAACAGTATGACATTGAGAGGCTTCTTTCTATTGAGATTCCATCTCATCTTTTTCATCTGTTTTCAGACTGCTTTCTTGGCAAATGTGTAACACTGTCACACCCTAAGAAATCTGTTTATCAAGTGTATTGTGTCTCATTTTCATCAGTTTGGTCAAAGGAAGAGATTATTAAAATGCAATCTGTAGCTGATTTGTTTTTTCATGTATGCCATTCCCTTTAACTGTTATAGCAACTCTTGTTTCATGATTATCACACAGGCAATGCTGATGTGACAAGACTGTTTGAGGGACAGAAGGATCACCTTGTACCTCTTAGACTCTCATTGATTCCGACCTTTTCCTGATGGCAGGCAGAATGGTTGGACACTCATTCATACATGGTGGCCCAGGTTTGGCAGGGATCAGTCCTGCTGTTGTACATGTGCTCTTAGGGGGACAGTTGGAGACAGCAGTATTGGCACTTGAGGATTGCCCTGATATAGATCAAAGGAACACAATCCAGATGGCAAGAAGTTAAGTCTCTTTGTTTAACTTTTTAGGGTGTGTGGTTAAAACAATGGACTGACAATAGGGCACTATTTTCTCCCCCACAGCTGGATACCAACAGGGAGCTATCTGAGGACGAGAGGGATGGTGTCAATGGCCTAACCGACGTGGGACCTGCCACGACTGACAAGTCAAAACAGAAAATTTCTTCATCAGCGACTGTTGCAGCATGCAGTAATGGGACAATTTGATCAAGTTGAAACTTTTTTGCATACACTAATACTTGTAGGCCTATATCATCTAACATCAGCTAACTCTGGATCTACATTCATCTGAAATTTCAAGGCATTTTCCCACCCTGTAAAGCAATATTCAAAGAAACATCTGTAAATTTCAGTGTTGGGATCAGTTAAGGGGGAAAGGTCTCTGCCAGATCCAATCATGGCAGACCCCACCTCCACTCTCTTGTAAATACAGTATATGGTCACTACAGGCTACAAAAAACCCAGACGGTCACAGTCATATTACTATACAATCGAATATCACTTCAATAAGTTGGTAAAACGTGTGGTAGGACTGACTTTTTGTACAGCTGTTCGAAATTTGTCTTCCCATATATGGACGGCTGCTCTCCGGCACCCCGGTGTCTGGTTTAGTTAATTAGTGCAACCACACGAGTTGTTAACTCCAGCCACTGACAGGAAGTTAGCACAAATGACCCAATCACACTTCTGCTTTAGCGTAATAACGCGTGAATAATCTGGAAACCGTAACGCGTTCAAGAAAAATTAAGGCATGATTAAACGCATCATGTGACTTTGGTAGAGCCTGTCTGTGTTGCCACGCATGCAGCAACAGAGAAGGAGGGCTGAGGAGATAGAGATGCACATACACATCTGTTTAAACATGAGTTTAGCTAACCTTGGTGCTTTTTCAGTTATGGTGTTAAATGCCAGTCAGAAACAGGACTGTTTATTTTGTCTCTTTTAACACCACCCTAGGCACTGACCAGTGATGTAAAGTAAATGGTCTGTATTTATATAGCGCTTTACATCATACATTGCATTCACCCATTCACACACACATTTACACACTGATGGCGGAAGCTGCCATGCAAGGCGCTAGCCACAGCCCATCAGGAGCAGTGAGGGGTCAGTACTTTACTACAAGTATTGAGTTACTGTACATAAGTCATTTCTTGGAGGATTTATAATTTACTTGAATTTGTATCTTTAGCTGTGCTTTAACTCCACTGCATTCCTACCCTGAGTATGATTTTCAAGTACTTCTCACAACTCTTGCACTGACATCTGTAAGGGCTTTTAACGTGAAAAGGGAATGCTCACTTTAATCCACTTTCCTTACATGAAGATCAAGATACTAAACTTACTTATGTTTTTTATTGCGATTAATTGCATAGTACTGCAATTAGTCAGTTATTTTTTTTAATTGTTTGACAGCCCTACTTCATTTTATTTTGTACATTGTGTTTTTTTTGTGTTCTTTTTTTTGCAGTCTTGTCTTCTCAGACCAAACAGATGAGAAAGGGCCTAAAAGAGTGTGGCCAACACTGTCGGAAAGAAGGGATGTGGCTGAATATGTCTTCCTGTGTGAAAAAAATGCAGTCTGCAGCCCACAGGTAATAAATATATATTTGTAATGGTAATAATTAATATATTTGTATATTTCTGTCTTCACCATGAGATGCACTGAGATGTAAAACTTGTGAAATCTTTCAATTTAAAACTAGGTCATGATTGGCAACATTGTCTGGCCAACTAGTGAGTCAGTTGACGATGACAACGAGGAATATCCCCATGAGACAAGAGCCAAGATTGGACTGTACCTTCGGCAGTTCATTGAAACCAGTATGCCATATTTGTAAATTGTACTAATTTATAGGTTTCATTCATTTAATTTTGTATGCAGTTAGTTGATGAAAGATTATGTTATGTATTTTAATATCGCAACAAAATAACACATTTTTTTTATGTACTTGGAGGAACAGCACAGTCTCGCAAGGACCTACTGAAGTTTTGGACTAGATGGGAGGTGCTCCCTGACAAGCTGAGGGTCGAGGTTGTGCGTGGAGAGTTCCCAAAATCATCGACTTGTTACCAGTGCCTACGCATCCCTGGCCGCTTCTCAACTTACGAGGAGTTTAAACAAGTCCTTGAAGCATGCATTGCAACATCTGACACTGGGTTTGGGCTGATATAATGGTCCTTCTTGTGAAAGTTCTTAGCATGTTTGTGTTAAGGTAACTTTATGCTCATTTGTTCATATCCTCAGGGTCGTACCTTTATTTTAATTTAGTGTTGTAATGTAAAATGTAATCTAATTCCATTGTACTAGCCATTGATTCAACACATCTTGCTCTCTGAAACAGTTTTTAGGACAGCCAGTCTGTCTCATGTCTCTGTCTGTACAGACACAAGGGATGCATATTTCTTGTTAAAAAAAAAAAAGGACATATATATTTTATTTTAATATTTTATATAGGCCCTATTTAAAGCAGAGTTTTTATGAGCTGTTGTGATAATGTTGAAAATAAATTTTTGATAGAGCTGATTTGTTTTATTTTATTCTAATATACCAATTACTAACTATATAGTCACCCTTGCACATACAATCAACACACCTCACACAGCACCAACTCCCCTAGGAAGAGAGGCAACCGCTGGTAGTGCACCAGTACCGGCCTTACTGACATTTCCTTTATTGCACTAAACTACTCTAAAACACTACACTAAAATCAAAAGTATTACACAATTATTGAAGCCTTACACTCATGGAGCAAAACATCGGCCCATATTTTCACCACTATAAGCATGTCAGCTTCACTCTTTTTGCAAAACAATACACACGGTGATTTGAGAAACACTAAACACACTTATAAACATTAGACACTGACGTGATGATGCTGTAATGTTTTTGGAATTTTAATTTTTTTTTCACTTTCACTGCAAAAAGTTTTTAATGAACATCCATTCTTGCCATTCATATAAAATAATCATTACTTTTAAATTTTTAAAACCCCTTAATTGCCCCTTAATATGTATTGTAATAGTCTGGGAAAGAATAGAATAATAACTGATCTTAGTAAAACTGGGACATTTCCCTCTTAATTTTCATTTCCCAGAGAGTAGTTTGATGGGGTCAAAAGACTGAAGACCAATGACCTTGTTTAAGACCATTTTCTCGGGCAAAAATACTTGGTGTTGTGACTTTGGACCTGTACTGGCCAGTGCTGAATTCACACACAGCAGGTTCAACTGAAATTTAAAGAAACTCAGCTGACAGGAAAGAAAATGGCACTCCTCACAATATCTGGTTGTTACTTTTTTTTTTAAACCAAGGTAGCCCCATGACTTCAGAATCATTTTACCTGGGCCTTTTCTTTTGCAAACAAAAGCCCAATACTGGCAGGTTGTAGTACTTTTAAAAGCAATGTAAAGGGGAGTTTACTCTTGCACTACAATTATTTGATGAAATAAACTTTGATCCTTGGCTGCCACTATCATTAGACTAACTGATGTCGAAATAGGGGCCTCACTAGCACTCAGGTTGCCCATAGATTCATTTTTTGAAGTACAATCTTCAACATGAAAACTTCTTTGACCCCAAGTCAATAAATGAGAACTGCCTTTACTGTCATTATGAACACAACCATACTAAAAAATAACAACTTCAAAAATGCAGAAAAGAAAAACTGAATGTGAAGTGGTTCATCCAAAGCTAAGGCTTAAAAGCATCTCTATCTGACAAGTCAATCTGACGTCATGTCCGTGCAGCCTATGGTGTTGCCATAAAGAGGGAAAATTTCTACTGGATTTCTACTGAATTTCTACTAGATTTGTTCTATATGGTTTCAGTACAGGTAATTGATCAGGTTGTGTTGACAAAACAGCCTTGAAAAGTCAAGGAAATGTAAAAAAAAAAAAACAGTCTTGTATGAGCAAAAAGCTGGTGTATGGTGTCATGGTCCGGCGATTCGGCTGGCACTCCTGCCACTTTGACACAGCCATAACATATCCTCCTAATGGCATGCAGGCCAAGTAGCATGCTGATATAAACAGCTCAAGGTCAAGGTCTGGTGTCAGCCTTAGGGTGAATGTGAACGCTGACAAATACGTGAGCACCCTGGGGACAGAGGGAACTTGCAGAGAGGGGTTCAGTGTCACGAGGACAAAGCCACTCTTTGTGCCGTGGCATTGGTGAATCTTCTGATATTAATAAAGAGCATGGCCACATAATCAAATCAAATCAAATCAAATTTTATTTGTATAGCCCAAATTCACAAATCACAGTTTGCCTCAGAGGGCTTTACAATCTGTACAGAGACGACACCCTCTGTCCTTCGACCCTCGATTCGAGTGAGGAAAAACTTGCCCCAAAAAAAGGCCCTTTTAACAGGGAAAAAATGCGGAAGAAACATAACACACTCTCACGCACACACACTCTCACTCTCCCACTCATACACTCTCTAGTCTAGTCAACTGGTGTAGAGGTGTGGTGCTGAATGAAGTCCAACGTCTGCATGTACAGGTCATGGCCATCACAGGTAGACTCTGCGAGTGGATCAATGGCAGCCTGAAGTGCTGTTAGACCTGTTGCTGTCAGAGGCACTTGAATTGTTAGGACCTGAATCCCCTGGTCAGAGGTCTCAGGGGGGGAATCCTCCCAGTCAATTTCTGGATATTGCAGTTCCTAAAAATATGGATAGATTTTAGCATAAACCATACAAGAACATATATAAACATGTTTTTTAAGCCGCAGAGCTTTTTATTATCAAAAATCAAATATTGCTGTCTCGAACCTTAGAATAAGTTGTTTACAAATACTGTACAAATCTTAGAATACGGTAGCCAAGGGTTAGGGTGAGGGTTGGTCTGACCCGAGTTATAAAATGTTTTTGATCCGAACCCAGGGCGTCCGGATTGGTGTCATTCGGCCCATTGAGAACTCGGACTGACCCAATGAAAGAATTGGACTGTATGGCCTGTATGGTACGGAAGCGTATTGCATTCACTTGACTAAGTTATTTTTTGGTCTGTTTTTCTGAGTAATTTTTTTTTGGTCTGTTTTTCTGAGTATTTTTTTTTTGGTTTGTTTCTTTTTTCTGTTTTTCTGACTAATTATTTTTCCTGTTTTTCAGAGTAATTTATTTTCTGTTTTTCGTGGTAATTTTTTTCTGTTTTTCGGAGTAATTTTTTTTCTGAATTATCGCGATACTTCGAACTCCCGCGAGAACCTCCAAACTGCCATATCTGTCCAACTGATTCTGGAGAAACATTACTGTGTCTAGCAGATCTGAATGGGCTTTCCTTCTGAACAACCGCAAAGCCCCATTCCGACCGGGTTACGGTTAAGGTTAGGGTTTCAGGTTCGGAGTGGCGATCTTTTTTCAAAAAAGGGCCGGCATTCCGAAACATGAAAGTGAACCTTCGGAGTGGCGACCTGTCGCCGTCCTCAGGTGCCTGCGTAAAGTTGACAAACTAATGGTAATACCATCTATATGACTTAAAGACAGGACTATCTCCCAGTGTCTTAAACCCAGATCAAAGTAAAACTTGATTCAATTAAACAAGTCGGTCATGTTTGTCTCCATTATCGAGCTTTCAATAAAGGAATGAATGCGTCTATTGTTTCAAATGCTCTCTAAACTCAGAAAAAAATTACTCTGAAAAACAGAAAAAAAAATTACTCCGAAAAACAGACCAAAAAAAAATTACTCCGAAAAACAGAAATAATTACCCCGAAAAACAGACCAAAAAAAAAATTACTCCGAAAAACAGAAATAATTACCCCGAAAAACAAACCAAAAAAAAAATTACTCAAGTGAATGCAATACGCTTCCGTAGTATGGCTACAGTCTGTAGCTGGAGCACATATTTATTTAGAATAAGTTTAATCGCTGGTTAACTTATACATGGAGTGTGCTCCAGATCGGCTCTTTCCTTCTATTACTCTTTTAAAGAAGGAAATTGAGAATAAGATTTGTTCAGAATTAAATAAAAGTCCATTTGGACACCTGTCTCAAACATACCAGCTGAAAATAAAACTACTAGATATTGACACACATGTGCATCTGGATGTGCTGCTCCCATTTTTTCTACCTAAAAACTGACCTTTTTTCATTGAGTAAAAATCCTCTCTGAATTATGGAACTGATTAGAATCATTTCTTGTCTACAAATATGCTTGTATGGACTTTGAAACTTCTGTAGGCTGTGTGTAATAGTTTCTATCTCTGCTTAGCTGCAGCGAGCGAGGAAAATCACAACCACAGATGTATTTATATAGTACTTAGGCTAATAATTCATATCAGATATTATTATAGGCTATTCTTGTATTTAAGCAACATCCAGTTGCTCTCCATTGCAGCTACATCGTGGTCAAACGTGGAATTGTCCCAAAATCTTTTGAGCTGCATTTCAGTACTATGCTTCCACCTAGTGGCTACAGTTGTGACTTACATTTCACGCAATGCGTGAATGTGAGTGAAACGTCCATTTTCAATTAGTACCCACTGTACTGTAAGTCCTCCTGTGTAACTTTTTGCTTTGAAATATGCCTGACGGCACAAGTGGCAGTCTGAGCAATTATAACTACTTTTTTCTAACACTCGTGCAAAGTTATTGTTTATCAGTTAACAGTTCGTTTGCAAATGTTTTTGGCCTCGGAGGCCACCGTTACTTAGCCAACGGGAGGGGTGAGCTCAAGCGATCTAGAATCTAGAATCTGAATGCTGGATGACAAACACGAGACAAACCAATACACACATGACAATATGTTGTCATGGTGATGTCGTATTGTTTACCTGACCCACGTTTTACCAGCTTTCTCTCGTCAACTAAAACGACAACCCGTTTGTTTGCAGTCCCAACAAACTGGTTGAGGCAATTTTTGTCATATTACCTTTGATTATGCACGCTTTTTCCAGAGATAAAGCTAGCTCGGCCAGTTCCACGTCATGAAAACATGAAGTAGGCTATCTCCAGGTTTTCTACACCTTGATCTCCTCGAACCCTGTAACAAAGAAAAAAATATCATCTGTAATCAAGAGCATCTGCAGCAGTAACCATTCTTACTGATTCTGTTAAAACATGAGAGAAAACAACTGAGATGGATTACAGTCTAGTTTGCTCAGGAGAATTTTTCTTGATTTTAGAATATACTGTAATATTAAGGAGAAATTAAAAATGATCAAATTAATGACAGGCAGATAACATTAACAACAATAATAACCTTGATGGTATGCCGTGTTGCCGGATGGCCTCAAGGAAGAAGGAGAATGCCGTACTTGCACGATTGTTAGTCGCCGCATCCAAATACATGACCTGTGCAAATTAACACAGATTAATAACTAAAAACGGTTTGGGTACAAAAAAACAATCAACAATGTTTGAAAATAACTGTCAAAAGGAAAGAGTAATCTTATGTTTGGTTATGTTAAAATGACAGGAGACAGTCAAGTAAACCATGGCAGAAACTGCAGTAATGCTCCTCGCCAAGGATTGACAGCTTCTGTAGTCATACTGTATTTCAGGTGAATTATGTTTCACAAAATCATACAAATGTATTACCTAAATGTTATAACTGTATTACATTGATAACTGTTGATATAATATTAATAAACATGGTTCTGTAGGACACTTGTCAAAAAAGAGAGCTAATTTTTCTATAAATATATATGAAGGGAAATCAGGGCCCCAGAATTATTTGCAAAGTAAATGCATTCATTCACATTCAAAGAACTAAGTGTACACAAGTTTGATGTGATATTGGTGGGATTGTTACAGCCAAAGTATGACAATTGTGGAAATATAAGAAACACCCCAAAAATGACTAGAGAGGTTCACACAGACTCTCTAATCTCCCTAGTCAACCACTATATGCATTATTGTCAAGCCAGGACTCCTTGAAATTGGAGTTCACCCTAATTGAAGTAGAAAAAGTAAAGCAGTTCAAAATTTAAAATGCAAATATCCAATCCAATGACTTTCTATGAAAACTACAAGTAAGCTGTGTGTACTGTGATACATTATGAGTGGGCTGAAAAGTTTGCATCAGTTATCAGTTCAAAGCTTGTCTCATTTGTAGATTTATTCCAGCATATTATAGATGTTACTACAACATGGAACATAGGCTATACAATCTATACTGTCAAAATATTTCTCCAAAAAAAGACACCCTCATTTTGAGGCCAACAGCAGCATTTAAATGAACATTTGATAAATGCGCTAACTGGCAAGCGGAGGGGAGGCGGCAGGTTGTGGTGTCATGGATTCTATCACTGTTTCCACATGCTGCTCACAACATGTAGAGCTACTGATGGTGAAGTGTCGACCATTCTACCTGCCACAGGAGCTGTCGGCTGTTCTCGTAACAGCCATCTACGTACCACCGAGTGCTAACGTGGAGGAAGCCATGTCCGAGCTCTACAACAACATCAGTGTGAGGCAGCAGGAGCACCCAGACACCTTCTTCATAGCAGCTGGTGACTCCTTAAATTCTACCAACGTGTAAACGTTGCGACCAGAGAAAACAACACTTTGGATTTGGCCTATACAAACATTAAAAACTCTTAAAAAAGAAGAGTCTCTCACCCATATTGGTAGCTCAGACCATGTAACTGTCAGACTCACACCAGCTTAGAAACCCAGAGTGAAGTAGGACAGGCCAGTGGTCAGGGAGGTCAGAATGTGGCCCCAGGAAGCAACAGCAACACTACAGGACTGCTTCAATACCACGTACTGGGACATCTTCAGAGAGGCAGCAACATATGATGGGAAGACAGACCTACAGGAATACACAGACTGTCATCAGCTACATCAACAAGTGTACTGAGAATGTAACGGATGTCAGAACCATCAAAAGACTTGCTAATCAGAAGCCATGGCTGACAGGGGAAGTGCGCTGGTCAGCCATTTCACTGATGTTAAGGACTCACCTCACCTGTGGCAGGGATTTCACAACATCACTGACTACAAACCCCTGACACTGCACTGACCCCACGGTTGCACTATTTATGAAACCAGTTATGAAATGTTTGGAACGCCTGGTCATGCAACACATTAAGAACTGTGTCCCTGCTGACCTAGACCTGCTGCAAATGGCGTACAGAACAACATATCCACAGAAGATGTAATTTCCACCATTCTCCACCTCATCTTGAGCAGAAGAACACCTACACCAGACTCCTGTTCATAGATTTCAGCAGTGCATTCAACACCATCATCCCACAGCAGTTGGTAGAAAAGCTGCAGCTGCTAAATGTGGATAAGGCAATTGCAACTAGATCTACAACGTCTACAATGACAACAGACAGTCAGGGTGGGCAGCTGCACATCAGTGGCCCTTATCGCAGTGGCCCTTATTTATCAAATATGCGGACACCAAAAAATGGGTGTACGCCAGATCTACCACAAGGATCGGCTTTTATCAATCTGAACGTGAGCGTAGGGTACGTAAAAAATCTCAGGCCAGCTCTGACCAGGTGTACGCACATTGGATCCAGCGTAGAACATGGAGGAGGGGAGTTCTGCTGTGTCAGAATAACTATTAAACCATACTAATGCGGCGAACCTCATGTTGTTGTTGCTTTTAATAGTAAAGTAAATAAATAAATACGATATAACCACATATTCATCAAGTCTGTGGTGAAAACTTAACTCAACTTTTATTTTGAGCAATGAGGTGAACAAAAAACCATGATATGTCAGATGCTCATTAATCAGCTGTGTAAACAAACAGTCAGTGACAGACCTGTTACTGTCGGAAATCGGAGCCCAGACTGAGGAGGGAGACTAGCCGCTCCGGAGCGGAGCTTTTTCTTTTTTTCCTGTCACCGGGAGATTGGGCCGGTGTTTCACATCCCTCCATCAGCCGAACCATTCCTGATGGTTATAAAGTTGCGTTCACGGCAGTAATTAGGCTGATTTCTCAAATGCTATAGCCGAGTTATGCTTAGTAAACTGTAGAGAATTTCATGAGATCGCTGGGTTTCGTAACGGTGATACGTGCGTCTGCAGCCTCCATCCACCTGACACTTACAAAAACTATCACTCTGTTAATATCCAGATATTTAATGGTGCTGCTCTCTCCGTGTTGAATGTGGTAACTGTCAGTTAAGTCTCTCTTCTTCGCCGTGTTCCGTAAAAGGAGCAGGGCGAAGAAGCAGATACTGTATTTATTATTCTGATTTGATTTTATGTTTTTGATGGTGTTTCACTGATGAGAAACAAAGTTCGTTCTCTTGTCCATGTATATATACACAACAAAAATGACAATAAAATCCTTGCACCTAATTGAAGGTTAACATATTTAATACCTGTATAATTCTAAGACCTACATAATACCTGAATATGTAAAAGATTTTTTTTTTAAAAACTTTTTAAAGACCCTGTAGAAACTCTGTTATTCCTCTGCGGTGAGAAATCTGACACTTATTTTGCTTTAACTGACTGAACAACTGTACAGTAGGCTAGTATGCATGATTTGTGATACCTTCCTTGAAAATCCATCGACGCCACCAAAGGTTACCAGGTTGTATCTGTAAAGAGAATATAATACAGAAAAAATACAAACAACATTGTTAACAACAACAATAATTACCATGCATCACCTGTAACTGCCACATATGACTTAAAAATTAACTTTGATGGAAGTTTGGGTAGATTAGATAATCAGAGAATTTTGACATTTGTTCTTAAAAAATGTACTCAAACCGATTTATCTGCAACGATTATTGATAGTCACTGCAGGTATAATAAGCACATCTTGTGTTTTTGTAAAATGTAAAAAGTTAAGTAACTACATAGACTGTAAAAAGAATGGAAGTAGCACCTATGACGTCACCCATTGGTTTGGGGCAGTCTGTTTTGTGCCGCTACTACGGGGATTTGAACTGCGCCATCTTGGATTTTAGTGGGAGTGTACTTTCCATATTTGGAGAGGTGCGGTGGTTAGCCGGCGGAGAACCAGCCCACTGAACTCGAAGCAACCAATTAACGGCCGGTAACTGTCTGCGAACCTGTCACTCAACATAACCACACCCCCATTTATGCGCTGTGTCACCGCATTGGTGGAGCAGTATGTCAATCTCGTGTGGCCGATCGACAGGACATGTCATTGGACTATATGCTTACTTCAGCAACCAATAGGCTGAGAAGGCTGGTACCAACTCCCGCCTCCTGTCTTCAGAGTTTCAAAACTTTTTCACGGAGTTTCAAAACTTAGTTTCAGAGAGAATACTGACAAATCTGAAACTCTGAAAGTGTGTTGTTGAAACACTGTAAAAACAGTGCTGTAGTTGTAAAAAAGTAAAAGAAAAAGACAAAGATTTGGAATTAATTTTCAAATACAAAATAATGTTTTCAGACAATTGAAATTTTTTTCCAGCCAGCCAAAACACTATTTAGGCCTTCAAATTTTTCAAATCAGAGATTCGCCCTTTCAAAACTCAGGTTTCAACATTTCAACACTTTTTTCCAAATATATTCACACCAGTTTTCAGATCTCCATTTACAAGGTTTCAGAACTGGATAGCAAAATTATACTGTGCGAGAATAGTGCCAAATTTTAAACTCTGAACGTGTGTTTTTGAAACACTGTAAAAACAGTGCTGTAGTTGTGAAGAAGAAACAGAAAAAAAACAAAGAAACGTTGTAGAGATTTGGAATGAATTTTCAAATACAAAATAATTTTTTCAGATAATTGAATTTTTTTTCCAGCCTGCGAAAACACTATTTAGGCCTTCAAATTTTTCAAATCAGAGATTCGCCCTTTCAAAACTCAGGTTTCAACATCTCAACACCTTTTTCTAAATATATTCACACCAGTTTTCAGATCTCCATTTACAAGGTTTCAAAACTGGATAACAAAATTATACTGTGGGAGAATAGTGCCAAATTTTGAACTCTGAAAGTGTGTTGTTGAAACACTGTAAAAACAGTGCTGTAGTTGTAAAGAAGTAAAGAAAAAGAACAAACAGAAGTTGCAGAGATTTGGAATGAAAATTCAAATACAAAATAATGTTTTCAGAGATTTGAAGTTTTACTTCAGCCTTTCAAAACACTATTTACATCTTCACAACTTAGTTCCAAAGTTTCAAATCTTTTGTGCACTTTCAAACACGGGGTTTCAAGCTTTCAACATTTTTTCTTTCAGTTTTGCATGATGGCAGTGTTTTAGCTCCATACACACTCCTGACAGAAAACGAACGTCCCGGGTCTGCCATATCAATATGTTGAAACGTTACGTTGCTCGGGCAGATGCGTCTGTGTCACCGGTCCCTACTGTGCCTGAACCTGTTGCTACGGTGTGTGTGGCCCCGCCTCCTCCGTACCCATTGGTGGAGGATGGGCTCATTGAGAAAAACAGTTTCACTCCTTCTGTACGCTGGGGAAATTCTGAAGTTATGAATAACTTACTCGTTTTTGTCTCATTTGCCTGCACCTGCCCGTCTTGATATCATTAAGTTGATTGAGAATCACCCACTGTTGTTTTCTGATCACCCTCGCCGAACATCATTTTTGCACCATGACATAGTAGAGGGACATGCCCCCTGTTGTTTAATTACAACACGCCTATCGTATAAATCCATCAAAGCGAGCTGTGATGCAACAGGAAGTGACGTATCTGTTGGAACACGGCTTAGCTGTGCCGAGCTCAAGTGCATGGAGCTCTCCCTGCCTCCTGGTCCCCAAACCCGACTCCACTTCTCATTTTTGCACTGACTACAGAAAAGTTAATTTAGTCACTAAGCCAGATTCCTTCCCTCTACCCAGGCTGGAGGACTGTGTGGATAGAGTGGGGTCAGCCAAATTTGTCACAAAACTAGATTTACTTAAGGGATACTGGCAGGTTCCCCTAACTGAACGGGCATCTGAGATTTCTGCTTTTGTAACCCCTGATCATTTCCTGCAATATACAGTGATGCCTTTTGGATTAAGAAACGCGCCCGCAACTTTTCAGAGACTGATGCGTAAAGTTCTCCAGGGTGTGGAAAAAAAAATCACCCTGTCTGCTATTTCTCAAAGAAACTTGATAAACACCAAGTCAATTACAGCACCATTGAAAAAGAAGCACTTGCTCTCATGCTTGCAGTGAATCATTTCGAAGTATATTTGGGGTCTGGTGTGGAGCCAAT